>NW_027150279.1:0-47334 GCF_031143425.1 Pleurodeles waltl | reverse complement strand
CTCCTAGTTCAGCCTAAGCTGCTCTGCTAAGCTACCATTATCTATCAACCTAAGCTGCTAGACACCCTATACACTAATAAGGGATAACTGGGCCTGGTGCAAGGTGCAAGTACCCCTTGGTACTCACTACAAGCCAGTCCAGCCTCCTACATTGGTTGTGCAGTGGTGGGATAAGTGCTTGAGACTACTTACCACTCTTGTCATTGTACTTTTCATAAGAGAAAAATATACAAAACAAGGTCAGTGTATATACACATAGCCAAAAAGTTTTGCATTTCCTCTTTTCACTCTTTTCTAAGTGCTGAAAAGTACTCCTAAACTTTCAAAAAATTCTTAAAAGTTTAAAAAGTTTTTTTCTGTCTTTCCAAAAAGTTCTGAAAACTTTTTTCTCTTTCTCTATCACTTTAACTCTCTCTAAAAAATGTCTGGCACAGGCCAAAGTGTTGATCTGTCCAAACTTGCATATGACAACCTTAGCTGGAAAAGAGCAAGGAGTCTCTGTATAGAGAGAGGTTTGAGTGTAGGGAAGAATCCTGCCTTGGAACTGTTAATTAACATGCTTAGAGAACAGGATAAGGCCATAGGTGCCCCATCTGTTGAAAAAGTACCTAATAGTTCCCAATCTGATTCAGGGACTCCCCCAGGAAAAGATTCAGGAAAGAAACTTCCTAGCCTGCCCATTACTAGACAATCTAGCATAGATGGTAATGATGATGAGCCACACCAAATAAATAGTGTTGTCTCACATCATAGCAAAAGCATTTATTCTCACCATACTGGTAGTAATGTTTCTGTAAACCAAGCTGTTAAGTTGGCTTCTGTAAGGGACAGGTCTCCTTCTGTTCATTCCCATCATAGCTCTGTTTCTAGAAATGTCCCTCCCACCAACCCTGATGACAGAATGTTAGAGAGGGAACTCAATAAGTTGAGGGTGGAACAAACCAGACTGAAGCTTAAAAAGCAACAGCTGGATTTGGATAGACAGTCTTTTGAATTAGAGAAGGAAAGACAGAAGTTGGGTTTAGATACCCATGGTGGCAGCAGCAGTATTCCCCATAGTCATCCTGCAAAAGAGCATGATTCCAGGAATCTGCACAAGATAGTTCCTCCTTATAAGGAGGGGGATGACATTAACAAGTGGTTTGCTGCACTTGAGAGGGCCTGTGTTGTACAGGATGTCCCTCAAAGGCAGTGGGCTGCTATCCTATGGCTATCATTTAGTGGAAAAGGTAGGGATAGGCTCCTTACTGTGAAAGAAAATGATGCTAATAATTTCCAAGTTCTTAAGAATGCACTCCTGGATGGTTATGGCTTAACCACTGAACAGTACAGGATAAAGTTCAGAGAGACCAAAAAGGAGTCTTCACAAGACTGGGTTGATTTCATTGACCAGGCAGTGAAGGCCTTGGAGGGGTGGTTACATGGCAGTAAAGTTACTGATTATGACAGCCTGTATAACTTGATCCTGAGAGAGCATATTCTTAATAATTGTGTGTCTGATTTGTTGCACCAGTACTTGGTGGACTCTGATCTGACCTCTCCCCAAGAATTGGGAAAGAAGGCAGACAAATGGGTCAGAACAAGAGTGAACAGAAAAGTTCATACAGGGGGTGACAAAGATGGCAACAAAAAGAAGGATGGTAAGTCTTCTGACAAGGGTGGGGACTAATCTAAAAATGAGTCTTCATCAGGCCCACAAAAACACTCTGGTGGGGGTGGTGGGTCCAAATCCTCCTTTAATCAGAACAAGGAAAAGAAACCATGGTGCTATTTATGTAAAATAAAAGGCCATTGGACAACAGATCCCAGTTGTCCAAAGAAAGGCACCACAGCTCCTACCACTACAACCCCTACTGCTACACCTAGTGTCCCTACTAATAGCAGTAGTGGTGGGAGCAAACCTACTAATAGCCAATCCAAGGGAGTAGCTGGGCTCACTTTTGGTAATTTAGTTGGGGTTGGTCTGATTAGGGAGACCACAGAGGCTACTTTAGTCTCTGAAGGGGCTATTGATTTAGCCACTTTGGTTGCTTGCCCCCATAACTTGGAGAAGTACAAGCAACTAACCCTAGTAAATGGTGTTGAGGTCCAGGCCTACAGGGACACAGGTGCCAGTGTCACAATGGTGATTGAGAAACTGGTGCACCCTGAACAACACATACTTGGACACCAGTACCAAGTAACCGATGCTCACAACATAACACAAAGCCACCCCATGGCTGTTGTAAATCTCAACTGGGGGGGGGTAACTGGTCCAAAGAAAGTTGTGTTAGCTTCAGATGTACCTGTAGACTGTCTATTAGGGAATGATTTGGAGACATCAGCTTGGTCAGATGTGGAGTTGGAGGCCCATGCAGCAATGCTGGGCATCCCAGGGCATATTTTTGCTTTGACAAGGGCTCAGGCCAAAAAGCAAAAAGGACAGGGAAGCTTGGATCCTGGAACAATGGACCAAGTGCTCCCTAAAGCTAGGGCTAGTAGAAGCAAACCACTTCCTACTATCCCTCCCTCTACAGTGGATTCTAATTCTGAGGAAGAAGAATTCCCTCCCTGTGCAGAACCTACACCAGAGGAGCTGGAAGCAGACACTGCTGAGCTTTTGGGTGAAGGGGGGCCTGCCAGAGAGGAGCTGAGTGTGGCACAGCAAACCTGTCCCACATTAGAGGGTCTCAGACAGCAAGCTGTCAAACAGGCTAATGGGGATGTCAGTGACTCTCACAGAGTTTACTGGGAGGACAACCTCTTGTACACTGAGCATAGGGATCCTAAACCTGGAGCTGCCAGGAGATTAGTGATTCCTCAGGAGTACAGAAAGTTCCTCCTAACACTGGCACATGACATTCCCCTAGCTGGGCACCTGGGTCAAATGAAAACTTGGGACAGATTGGTTCCACTGTTTCATTGGCCTAGGATGTCTGAGGACACAAAGGAATTTTGTAAGTCCTGTGAAACCTGTCAAGCCAGTGGCAAGACAGGTGGCACTCCAAAGGCACCCCTTATCCCACTGCCTGTGGTTGGGGTTCCCTTTGAAAGGGTAGGGGTTGACATAGTTGGCCCCCTTGACCGTCCTACTGCTTCAGGCAATAGGTTTATCTTGGTGGTAGTGGACCATGCCACAAGATACCCTGAAGCAATTCCTTTAAGGACCACTACAGCCCCTGCAGTGGCAAAGGCCCTCCTGGGAATATTTTCCAGGGTGGGCTTCCCAAAGGAAGTAGTATCAGACAGAGGAAGCAATTTCATGTCTGCATACTTAAAGGCCATGTGGAAGGAGTGTGGTGTAACGTACAAGTTCACAACACCCTATCATCCACAAACAAATGGACTGGTGGAGAGATTTAATAAAACTCTCAAAGGCATGATTATGGGACTCCCTGAAAAACTCCGCAGGAGATGGGATATGCTTCTACCATGCCTCCTTTTTGCCTACAGGGAGGTACCCCAGAAAGGAGTGGGCTTCAGCCCCTTTGAACTTCTTTTTGGACACCCTGTTAGGGGTCCACTCACACTTGTAAAGGAGGGTTGGGAACAACCTTTAAAAGCTCCTAAGCAGGATATTGTGGACTATGTACTTGGCCTCAGATCAAGGATGGCTGAGTACATGAAAAAGGCCAGTAAAAACCTACAGGCCAGCCAAGAGCTCCAGAAGCAATGGCATGATCAGAAGGCTGTTTTGGTTCAGTACCAACCAGGGCAGAAGGTGTGGGTCTTGGAGCCTGTGGCCCCAAGAGCACTCCAAGATAAATGGAGTGGTCCCCACACAATTGTTGAAAAGAAGGGAGAAGTCACCTATTTAGTTGACTTAGGCACTGCCAGGAGTCCCCTTAGGGTGCTCCATGTCAACCGCCTGAAACCCTACTATGACAGGTCTGATGTGACCCTGCTCATGGCAACTGATGAGGGACAGGAAGAAGACAGTGATCCTCTAACTGATCTCTTCTCTTCCACAGAACAAGATGCTCTTGTGGAAGCGGTAGTTTTGGCAGATTGTCTTACTGCTGAGCAGAAAGACCATTGCATAAATCTCCTAGGACAATTTTCAGAACTCTTCTCTACAGTGCCAGGCACCACTTCTTGGTGTGAGCACACTATAGATACTGGAGACAGTTTACCTGTCAAAAGTAAGATCTATAGGCAGCCTGACCATGTCAGGGACTGCATAAAGCAAGAAGTTCAGAAAATGTTGGAACTAGGAGTGGTTGACCACTCTGACAGTCCATGGGCTTCCCCTGTGGTACTGGTACCAAACCCAATTCTAAAGATGGAAAGAAGGAAATTAGGTTTTGTGTAGACTATAGAGGTCTCAACTTGGTAACCAAAACTGATGCTCACCCTATACCCAGGGCAGATGAGCTCATAGATACACTGGCATCTGCCAAATATCTAAGCACTTTTGATTTGACTGCAGGGTATTGGCAGATCAAATTGTCAGAAGATGCTAAACCTAAGACTGCATTTTCTACCATTGGAGGACATTACCAGTTTACTGTAATGCCTTTTGGTTTGAAAAATGCACCTGCCACTTTTCAGAGGTTGGTGAACACAGTCCTGCAAGGGCTGGAAGCTTTCAGTGCAGCATATTTGGACGATATAGCTGTCTTTAGCTCCAGCTGGGATGATCACCTGGTCCACCTATGGAAAGTTTTAGAGGCTCTGCAAAAGGCAGGCCTCACTATCAAGGCTTCAAAGTGCCAGATAGGGCAGGGTAAGGTGGTTTATCTGGGACACCTTGTTGGTGGGGAACAGATTGCACCACTTCAGGGGAAAATCCAAACAATTATTGATTGGGTTCCCCCTACCACTCAGACTCAGGTGAGAGCCTTCCTAGGCCTCACTGGGTATTACAGGAGGTTCATTAAGAACTATGGCTCCATTGCAGCCCCTCTTAATGACCTCACATCCAAGAAAATGCCTAAAAAGGTATTATGGACAGCAAGCTGTCAGAAAGGTTTTGAGGAGCTGAAGCAGGTCATGTGCTCTGCACCTGTCCTGAAAAGCCCTTGTTACTCTAAGAAATTCTATGTCCAAACTGATGCATCTGAATTAGGAGTAGGGGCAGTCCTATCACAACTTAATTCTGAGGGCCAGGATCAACCTGTTGCTTTTATTAGTAGAAGGTTGACACCTAGAGAAAAGCGTTGGTCTGCCATTGAGAGGGAGGCCTTTGCTGTGGTCTGGGCTCTGAAGAAGTTGAGGCCATACCTGTTTGGCACTCACTTCATTGTTCAGACAGACCACAAACCTCTACTTTGGCTAAAACAAATGAAAGGTGAAAATCCTAAATTGTTGAGGTGGTCCATATCCCTACAGGGAATGGACTATACAGTGGAACATAGACCTGGGAGTAGCCACTCCAATGCAGATGGACTCTCCAGATATTTCCACTTAGACAATGAAGACTCATCAGGTCATGGCTAGTCTTATTGTCCTTCGTTTGGGGGGGGGTTGTGTAGGAAAGTACCATCTTGCCTGGCATGTTACCCCCATTTTTCACTGTATATATGTTGTTTTAGTTGTATGTGTCACTGGGACCCTGGTAACCCAGGGCCCCAGTGCTCATAAGTGTGCCTGAATGTGTTACCTGTGTAGTGACTAACTGTCTCACTGAGGCTCTGCTAACCAGAACCTCAGTGGTTATGCTCTCTCATTTCTTTCCAAATTGTCACTGACAGGCTAGTGACCATTTTTACCAATTTACATTGGCTTACTGGAACACCCTTATAATTCCCTAGTATATGGTACTGAGGTACCCAGGGTATTGGGGTTCCAGGAGATCCCTATGGGCTGCAGCATTTATTTTGCCACCCATAGGGAGCTCTGACAATTCTTACACAGGCCTGCCACTGCAGCCTGAGTGAAATAACGTCCACGTTATTTCACAGCCATTTTACACTGCACTTAAGTAACTTATAAGTCACCTATATGTCTAACCTTTACCTGGTAAAGGTTAGGTGCAAAGTTACTTAGTGTGAGGGCACCCTGGCACTAGCCAAGGTGCCCCCACATTGTTCAGAGTCAATTCCCTGAACTTTGTGAGTGCGGGGACACCATTACACGCGTGCACTACATATAGGTCACTACCTATATGTAGCTTCACCATGGTAACTCCGAATATGGCCATGTAACATGTCTATGATCATGGAATTGCCCCCTCTATGCCATCCTGGCATAGTTGGCACAATCCCATGATCCCAGTGGTCTGTAGCACAGACCCTGGTACTGCCAAACTGCCCTTCCTGGGGTTTCACTGCAGCTGCTGCTGCTGCCTACCCCTCAGACAGGCAGCTGCCCTCCTGGGGTCCAGCCAGGCCTGGCCCAGGATGGCAGAACAAAGAACTTCCTCTGAGAGAGGGTGTGACACCCTCTCCCTTTGGAAAATGGTGTGAAGGCAGGGGAGGAGTAGCCTCCCCCAGCCTCTGGAAATGCTTTGTTGGGCACAGAGGTGCCCAATTCTGCATAAGCCAGTCTACACCGGTTCAGGGACCCCTTAGCCCCTGCTCTGGCGCGAAACTGGACAAAGGAAAGGGGAGTGACCACTCCCCTGACCTGCACCTCCCCTGGGAGGTGTCCAGAGCTCCTCCAGTGTGCTCCAGACCTCTGCCATCTTGGAAACAGAGGTGCTGCTGGCACACTGGACTGCTCTGAGTGGCCAGTGCCACCAGGTGACGTCAGAGACTCCTGCTGATAGGCTCCTTCAGGTGTTAGTAGCCTATCCTCTCTCCTAGGTAGCCAAACCCTCTTTTCTGGCTATTTAGGGTCTCTGTCTCTGGGGAAACTTCAGATAACGAATGCATGAGCTCAGCCGAGTTCCTCTGCATCTCTCTCTTCACCTTCTGATAAGGAATCGACCGCTGACCGCGCTGGAAGCCTGCAAACCTGCAACATAGTAGCAAAGACGACTACTGCAACTCTGTAACGCTGATCCTGCCGCCTTCTCGACTGTTTTCCTGCTTGTGCATGCTGTGGGGGTAGCCTGCCTCCTCTCTGCACCAGAAGCTCCGAAGAAATCTCCCGTGGGTTGACGGAATCTTCCCCCTGCAACCGCAGGCACCAAAAAGCTGCATTACCGGTCCCTTGGGTCTCCTCTCAGCACGACGAGCGAGGTCCCTCGAATCCAGCGACTCTGTCCAAGTGACCCCCACAGTCCAGTGACTCTTCAGCCCAAATTTGGTGGAGGTAAGTCCTTGCCTCACCTCGCTGGGCTGCATTGCTGGGAACCGCGACTTTGCAGCTACTCCGGCCCCTGTGCACTTCCGGCGGAAATCCTTTGTGCACAGCCAAGCCTGGGTCGACGGCACTCTAACCTGCATTGCACGACTTTCTAAGTTGGTCTCCGGCGACGTGGGACTCCTTTGTGCAACTTCGGTGAGCACCGTTTCACGCATCCTCATAGTGCCTGTTTCTGGCACTTCTCCGGGTGCTCCCTGCTTCAGTGAGGGCTCTTTGTCTTGCCCGACGTCCCCTCTCTCTTCAGGTCCAATGTGCGACCTCCTGGTCCCTCCTGGGCCCCAGCAGCGTCAAAAAACGCCAAACGCACGATTTGCGTCTAGCAAGGCTTGTTGGCGTCCTTCCGGCGGGAAAACACTTCTGCACAACTCTCCTAGGCAAGTGAAATCCGTCCACCAAAGGGGAAGTCTCTAGCCCTTTTCGTTCCTGCAGAAACCTCAGCTTCTTCTGTCCAGTCGAAGCTTCTTTGCATCCGCAGCTGGCATTTCCTGGGCATCTGCCCATCTCCGACTGGCTTGTGACTTTTGGACTTAGTCCCCTTGTTCCACAGGTACCCTAGATTGGAAATCCACAGTTGTTGCATTGCTGGTTTGTGTCTTTCCTGCATTATTCCTCTAACACGACTATTTTGTCCTTAGGGGAACTTTAGTGCACTTTGCACTCACTTTTCAGGGTCTTGGGGAGGGTTATTTTTCTAACTCTCACTATTTTCTAATAGTCCCAGCGACCCTCTACAAGGTCACATAGGTTTGGGGTCCATTCGTGGTTCGCATTCCACTTTTGGAGTATATGGTTTGTGTTGCCCCTATCCCTATGTTTCCCCATTTCATCCTATTGTAACTATACATTGTTTGCACTGTTTTCTAAGACTATACTGCATATTTTTGCTATTGTGTATATATATCTTGTGTATATTTCCTATCCTCTCACTGAGGGTACACTCTAAGATACTTTGGCATATTGTCATAAAAATAAAGTACCTTTATTTTTAGTATAACTGTGTATTGTGTTTTCTTATGATATTGTGCATATGACACTAAGTGGTACTGTAGTAGCTTCACACGTCTCCTAGTTCAGCCTAAGCTGCTCTGCTAAGCTACCATTATCTATCAGCCTAAGCTGCTAGACACCCTATACACTAATAAGGGATAACTGGGCCTGGTGCAAGGTGCAAGTACCCCTTGGTACTCACTACAAGCCAGTCCAGCCTCCTACACTGGTGTATTATCATCCAGTTTGGGAAGAGCACAAGCTTTTTGAATTGAACTAAGGAATCCCACAGTCTTTACTGATCCCTTTGATACAGGTTCTATCCTGCTGACTTGAAAGCACTGAGGGACTGGTAGATCCTTACACAAGTCAGCACAACACTTAGGAATTGAGACTGATGTACTGTCATCCAATTTGGGAGGAGCACAAGCCATTTGAGTTGAACTAAGGAATCCCACAGTTTTTACTGATCCCTTAGATACAGGGTCTAGCCTGCTGACTTGAAAACTCTGAGGGACTGATAGGTCTTTATAAGAGTCAGCACTGCACTTTGAATTCTGAGAAACTGGCTTAGGTGGGCTGAAGCACTCAACAGAAAACAAGGGAATCCCTAGTGTGGCTTCTTGAACAGTGTCAGGGTTCTTTGTTTTGGCAGAGTGGTGGAAGTGAATTTGGGATGCGCTAGCATGAGGCAAGGGTTTAACCAGGTTTTCTTGAGAGTAAATGTCTTGTGTAGAAGTAGCAAAAGCACTTTCACTGTTAGGAACGTTCTCCCCTGTTTGAGGTAATAGAACCTCCAAAAACTCATTATTACTTTGTAATTCTTCTACAGACAGGGATTGAGGATCATAATCACAGATATTATAATAGTTGAACATTGATGGATCAGCAACCCACGCAATGTAGTACTGCATTTGCAATCTTTGATTTTCTTTAACAAGTCTATCCTTTAAACTAAGACCTTTTTTAGAGGTCTTCAGAGAATGTATACGCTTAGAAAGGGGTGTCTTAACATGATAGGAAATCATTTTAGGTCTATGTGTGCCTTTACTGCCAGGGGAGCTTGAAATGTTTGGTTCGTGCATTCTGTCACGTTTCGGGCGGGTCTGATCAGGACTCTGGTTGGGACACCCCTTGAGGTCACCGAATATCCTAGAGAGGTAGTGTGCTGGGGCAGAAGAGCAGCTAAAGGCATACACGGAAAGGACAGCTATGGACAGGCACAGGAAACAGGAAAGTAAAAGCAGAGCAACCCTTGTGTGAACAAACAGGAAACGGATTACCAGTGGACAAACACGCTGGGGTTGTACACAGAGTAAGGCGCAGAACCTCCCACAGTGACAGGGAATCTCAATGCCTCTGTGCAGTTTGCTCTTACAGATAGTCACCCTGCCAGCCCCATGGAAAGGAGGCAGCAGAAGTGATTCTGTCTCTGGACCCTAGAGCACAAACAAGGATAGTACTTACATACACAGGACACACTCTTGTGGGTCCAGCTGGAAACACAGTGGCGATTCCTGAGAAAACAGCAATAGCACACGGTCACTGTTAGGCACAAAATACAACGTATAACACTAGACAAGGATGGGGGCTGGAATTGCCTCCTGGGAACCAGGAGCCAACCCCAGTACAAAGGAGGACACTTATACACTGGTGAAGACTGATAGAACACTTACCAGACACAAAGAACCAAGAAGAAACAGAAACAGAAGGGAACAAACAAAAGAGGCAGAGGCAAGAACTGGAAACAGGCTCAGGCTGAAGTAAAGGCAGGACTAGGACTTGGAAACAGGGTGCAAACTTCTGGCTGGAACAAACAGAGATAGGACTGGGAAACTGAGAGCAGGCTCTGGCTGGAACAGGCAAGGACAGGACTGGAATACAGGGAGTAGGAATGAGGAGTAAACAGGACTGGGAAACAGATAGCAGGTTCAGGCTGAAACAAGGCAGGAGCAGGGCAGAGAAACTCGGAGCAGGCTCTGGAAGAAACAAACAGGTACAAGGCTAAGAAGAAGGGAGCAGACTCTGGCTGGAACAATCAGGAACAGGGCAGAGAAACAGGAAACAGGATCAAGCTGGAACAGAACAGGAACAAAACTGGAACACCATCCGACAAGGGGTCTGTAACACAAAGAATCAAACTCCAATGCACGACGGGGAGCTTGAGGAAATGGCTGCTTATAAGCAGTTCCCAGCTGGGCTGCACAGGAGAGGTCACAGGTGTGTGTAGTTTCGGACACTTGCAAGTCCTGGAGGAGAGGATCCAGTGAAAAGGAGCAACTGGACTTCTCCCATAAAAGACAATGGGAAACAGAATCCGGGTTTTCCTGACTATCAAGCTGTGCATTATGGGATTTGCAGTCCCAAGAAGCAAATGTAGTCCTACACAAGTGTACCATGGAGAAAAGAGAAACAAACAGGAGTCAGCAAGGGACTCTAGATAGGTGTTCAAGGTGATTCCCAAGCTTCTGACAGTCCCCTTACAGCGCCCCCTGGAAATGGGACGACCGAGTGTAGGAGGCTGGACTGGCTTGTAGTGAGTACCAAGGGGTACTTGCACCTTGCACCAGGCCCAGTTATCCCTTATTAGTGTATAGGGTGTCTAGCAGCTTAGGCTGATAGATAATGGTAGCTTAGCAGAGCAGCTTAGGCTGAACTAGGAGACGTGTGAAGCTACCACAGTACCACTTAGTGTCATATGCACAATATCATAAGAAAACACAATACACAGTTATACTAAAAATAAAGGTACTTTATTTTTATGACAATATGCCAAAGTATCTTAGAGTGTACCCTCAGTGAGAGGATAGGAAATATACACAAGATATATATACACCAGAGCAAAAAAATATGCAGTATAGTCTTAGAAAACAGTGCAAACAATGCATAGTTACAATAGGATGCAATGGGGAAAGATAGGGATAGGGGCAACACAAACCATATACTCCAGAAGTGGAATGCGAACCACAAATGGACCCCAAACCTATGTGACCTTGTAGAGGGTCACTGGGACTATTAGAAAATAGTGAGAGTTAGAAAAATAACCCTCCCCAAGACCCTGAAAAGTGAGTGCAAAGTGCACTAAAGTTCCCCTAAGGACAAAATAGTCGTGTTAGAGGAATAATGCAGGAAAGACACAAACCAGCAATGCAACAACTGTGGATTTCCAATCTAGGGTACCTGTGGAACAAGGGGACCAAGTCCAAAAGTCACAAGCAAGTCGGAGATGGGCAGATGCCCAGGAAATGCCAGCTGCGGGTGCAAAGAAGCTTCGACTGGACAGAAGAAGCTGAGGTTTCTGCAGGAATGAAAAGAGCTAGAGAATTCCCCTTTGGTGGACAGATGCCTCTCGCCTTGGAGAGTCGTGCAGAAGTGTTTTACCGCCGGAAAGACGCCAACAAGCGTTGCTACACGCAAATCGTGCATTTGCCGTTTTTGGACGCTGCTGGGGCCCAGGAGGGACCAGGAGGTCGCAAATTGGACCTGCAGAGAGAAGGGACGACGAGCAAGACAAAGAGCCCTCACTGAAGCAGGTAGCTCCCGGAGAAGTGCCAGAAACAGGCACTACAAGGATGCGTGAAACGGTGCTCGCCGAAGTTGCACAAAGGAGTCCCACGTCGCCGGAGACCAACTTAGAAAGTCGTGCAATGCAGGTTAGAGTGCCGTGGACCCAGGCTTGGCTGTGCACAAAGGATTTCCGCCGGAAGTGCACAGGGGCCGGAGTAGCTGCAAAGTCGCGGTTCCCAGCAATGCAGCGCAGCGAGGTGAGGCAAGGACTTAACTCCACCAAACTTGGGCTGAAGAGTCACTGGACTGTGGGGGTCACTTGGACAGAGTCGCTGGATTCGAGGGACCTCGCTCGTCGTGCTGAGAGGAGACCCAAGGGACCGGTAATGCAGCTTTTTGGTGCCTGCGGTTGCAGGGGGAAGATTCCGTCGACCCACGGGAGATTTCTTCGGAGCTTCTGGTGCAGAGAGGAGGCAGACTACCCCCACAGCATGCACAAGCAGGAAAACAGTCGAGAAGGCGGCAGGATCAGCGTTACAGAGTTGCAGTAGTCGTCTTTGCTACTATGTTGCAGGTTTGCAGGCTTCCAGCGCGGTCAGCAGTCGATTCCTTATCAGAAGGTGAAGAGAGAGATGCAGAGGAACTCGGCTGAGCTCATGCATTCGTTATCTAAAGTTTCCCCAGAGACAGAGACCCTAAATAGCCAGAAAAGAGGGTTTGGCTACCTAGGAGAGAGGAAAGGCTACTAACACCTGAAGGAGCCTATCAGCAGGAGTCTCTGACGTCACCTGGTGGCACTGGCCACTCAGAGCAGTCCAGTGTGCCAGCAGCACCTCTGTTTCTAAGATGGCAGAGGTCTGGAGCACACTGGAGGAGCTCTGGACACCTCCCAGGGGAGGTGCAGGTCAGGGGAGTGGTCACTCCCCTTTCCTTTGTCCAGTTTCGCGCCAGAGCAGGGGCTAAGGGGTCCCTGAACTGGTGTAGACTGGCTTATGCAGAATTGGGCACATCTGTGCCCAACAAAGCATTTCCAGAGGCTGGGGGAGGCTACTCCTCCCCTGCCTTCACACCATTTTCCAAAGTGAGAGGGTGTCACACCCTCTCTCAGAGGAAGTTCTTTGTTCTGCCATCCTGGGCCAGGCCTGGCTGGACCCCAGGAGGGCAGCTGCCTGTCTGAGGGGTTGGCAGCAGCAGCAGCTGCAGTGAAACCCCAGGAAGGGCAGTCTGGCAGTACCAGGGTCTGTGCTACAGACCACTGGGATCATGGAATTGTACCAACAATGCCAGGATGGCATAGAGGGGGCAATTCCATGATCATAGACATGTTACATGGCCATATTCGGAGTTACCATGGTGAAGCTACATATAGGTAGTGACCTATATGTAGTGCACGCGTGTAATGGTGTCCCCGCACTCACAAAGTTCAGTGAATTGGCTCTGAACAATGTGGGGGCACCTTGGCTAGTGCCAGGGTGCCCTCACACTAAGTAACTTTGCACCTAACCTTTACCAGGTAAAGGTTAGACATATAGGTGACTTATAAGTTACTTAAGTGCAGTGTAAAATGGCTGTGAAATAACGTGGACGTTATTTCACTCAGGCTGCAGTGGCAGGCCTGTGTAAGAATTGTCAGAGCTCCCTATGGGTGGCAAAAGAAATGCTGCAGCCCATAGGGATCTCCTGGAACCCCAATACCCTGGGTACCTCAGCACCATATACTAGGGAATTATAAGGGTGTTCCAGTAAGCCAATGTAAATTGGTAAAATTGGTCACTAGCCTGTTAGTGACAATTTGAAAGTAATGAGAGAGCATAACCACTGAGGTTCTGGTTAGCAGAGCCTCAGTGAGACAGTTAGGCACCACACAGGGAACATATACATGCACACCTATGAGCACTGGGGCCCTGTGTGACAGGGTCCCAGTGACACATACATATAGGCCACAAACCTATGAGCACTGGGGTCCTGACCAGCAGGATCCCAGTGACACATAACAACCATACTGAAAACATAGTGTTTTCACTATGAGCACTGAGGCCTGGCTATCAGGATCCCAGTGAGACAGTGAAAACAGTGACAAAAACCCTGACATACTCTCACAAACAGGCCAAAAGTGGGGGTAACAAGGCTAGAAAGAGGCTACCTTCTCACACAACCCCCCCCCAAACGAAGGACAATAAGGCTAACCTTGGCCAGTTGAGACTTTATTGTCTAAGTGGTGATAAGTAGAGAGTAGCTCTGCAATAGACTGGTTACTCCCTTTATCATCCACTATATGGTTACTTCCCTGTGGGGATGTAAACCACCCTGTTTGAAGTTTTTTAGCTAACCAACAATGTGAAGATGTATTTTCAGAGTTTCTATCAGTAAGTTTTAGTTTAGAGCAGTGGGAATTATCCACTGAACCTATTTGTAATGATGGAAATGCCAGACAGGGATGCTGTCTCAGTAAAGCCATAGCTGGACAAAAACTTTGTCCATTTGGCTGGAAGAGAGAACAGGGATGCTGTTTCTCTTGAGTTGGAGCAGGGCAGGGATGCTGTCCTATCAGCTCCACACTAGGGCAGGGATGCTGTCCTAAGTGTTGTGAGGCAGTGCAGAGTTTATGCACTAAAGTTTCTCTGGGAGGGTTGGAGGGATGCTCCATGTTAACTAAAATGGTGCTCTTTTTCTCACCAATGTTAGTTATCCCACAGAGAGGTACTTCCACCTCAGGGAGTACAGTTTTGCCAACTGATGATTCCCTTGGAACAGGTGCCACCCCAGGAGAGGTTTCTCCCACCACAGGAATGGTATCCTGAATGGTAGGGTGGTTAGGGGATACTGTGATACCCTTTTTACCTGTTGATGGAGAGGGATCCTGAGTTTTCAGGCCTTCTCTCCTTTGCTTTTTCATTTCACTTGAAATGAGAGGGAACAATTCCTCAGGGATGCCCAGCATGGCTGCATGGGCATAAAACTCTACATCAGCCCAACCTGAGGCCTCTAGGTCATTACCTAAGAGACAGTCTACAGGTAAGCTAGGTGATACCACCACCTGCTTAGGGCCAGTAACTCCACCCCTACTAAACTGAATTATAGCTAAGGGAAGAAACTTAGTGGAGTTATGGACATCAATAATCTTATACTGTTGTCCAATGATGTGTTGTTCAGGAGGCACTAGGTTTTCAGTCACCAGAGTGAAACTGGCACCTGTGTCCCTGTAGGCCAAGGCCTCAACACCATTTATTGAAACTGTCTGCCTGTACTTATCCATTGTAAGGGGACAAGCAGCCAGTGTGGCAAGGCCAATGCCACTAGGTGTGACAGAAACTGTCTTGGGACTGATTACATCAGTTTCCACTATGGACCCATAAGTGAACCCAACTACACCCTTTGCTTGACTGTTGCCAGCAGTCCCACCACTAGTACCACTACTGCTAGGGGCACTAGAGCTTGATGTATTAGTGGTGGTAGGCTCAGGGGGTTTACCTGGACAGGACTTATCCCCTGGCCTATGGCCTCTATTTTTACACACAAAGCACCAAGGCTTTTTAATGTGTGCAGGTTGGGAAGAAGAGGTAGAATTTGTTTTATCCCCACCCTCTGAAGAGTGTTTAAGATTTGAAGTGGGATCTTTGGTTTTACCCTTATCCCCATGCTTATCTTGAGATTTTTCACCATCTTTCTTCTTATTGCCATCTTTGTCACCCCCTGTATGAACTTTTCTGTTCACCCTTGTTCTGACCCATTTGTCTGCCTTCTTTCCCAATTCTTGGGGAGAGGTCAGATCAGAGTCTACCAGGTACTGGTGCAACAAATCAGACACACAATTATTAAGTATATGCTCTCTCAGGATTGTGTTATACAGGCTTTCATAATCAGTAACTTTACTGCCATGTAACCACCCCTCCAAGGCCTTCACTGAATGGTCAATAAAATCAACCCAGTCTTGTGAAGACTTCTTTTTGGTCTCTCTGAACTTTATCCTGTACTGTTCAGTGGTTAAGCCATAACCATCCAGGAGTGCATTCTTAAGAACTTGGTAATTATTAGCATCATTTTCTTTTACAGTAAGGAGCCTATCCCTACCTTTTCCACTAAATGATAGCCATAGGATAGCAGCCCACTGCTTTTGAGGGACATCCTGTACAGCACAGGCCCTCTCAAGTGCAGCAAACCACTTGTTAATGTCATCCCCCTCCTTATAAGGGGGAACTATCTTGTGCAGATTCCTGGAATCATGCTCTTTTGCAGGATGACTATGGGGAATACTGCTGCTGCCACCATGGGTATCTAAACCCAACTTCTGTCTTTCCTTCTCTAATTCTAAAGACTGTCTATCCAAATCCAGCTGTTGCTTCTTGAGCTTCAGTCTGGTTTGTTCCACTCTCAATCTATTGAGCTCCCTTTCTAACAATCTGTCATCAGGGTGGGTGGGAGGGACATTTCTAGATACAGAGGTATGATGGGAATGAACAGAAGGAGACCTGTCCCTTACAGAGGGCACCCTAACAGCTTGGCTACCAGTATAATGTGAGAGCACACCATCAGTATGGTGTGATTCAACCTCTGTACCAACTATGCTAGACTGTCTAGTAATGGGCAGGCTGAGAAGTTTCTTTCCTGAATCTTTTCCTGGGGGAGTCCCTGGATCAGATTGAGAACCATTAGCTACTTTTTCCACAGATTGGGCACTTATGGCCTTATCCTGTACTCTAAGCATGTTAATTAACAGTTCCAAGGAAGGATTCTTCCCTACACTCAAACCTCTCTCTATGCAGAGACGCCTTGCTCCTTTCCAGCTAAGGTGATCATATGCAAGTTTGGACAGTTCAACATTTTTACCTGTGCCAGACATTTTTTAGAGAGAGTTAAAGTGATAGAAAAAGAGAAAAAAGTTTCCAGAACTTTTTGGAAAGACAGAAAAAAACTTTTTAAACTTTTAAGAACTTTTTGAAAGTTTAGAAGTACTTTTCAGCACTTAGAAAAGAGTGAAAAGAGGAAATGCAAAACTTTTTGGCTATGTGTATATACACTGACCTTGTTTTGTATATTTTTCTCTTATGAAAAGTACAATGACAAGAGTGGTAAGTAGTCTCAAGCACTTATCCCACCACTGCACAACCAATGTAGGAGGCTGGACTGGCTTGTAGTGAGTACCAAGGGGTACTTGCACCTTGCACCAGGCCCAGTTATCCCTTATTAGTGTATAGGGTGTCTAGCAGCTTAGGCTGATAGATAATGGTAGCTTAGCAGAGCAGCTTAGGCTGAACTAGGAGACGTGTGACGCTACTACAGTACCACTTAGTGTCATATGCACAATATCATAAGAAAACACAATACACAGTTATACTAAAAATAAAGGTACTTTATTTTTATGACAATATGCCAAAGTATCTTAGAGTGTACCCTCAGTGAGAGGATAGGAAAGATACACAAGATATATATACACCAGAGCAAAAAAATATGCAGTATAGTCTTAGAAAACAGTGCAAACAATGTATAGTTCCAATAGGATGCAATGGGGAAACATAGGGATAGGGGCAACACAAACCATATACTCCAGAAGTGGAATGCGAACCACGAATGGACCCCAAACCTATGTGACCTTGTAGAGGGTCGCTGGGACTATTAGAAAATAGTGAGAGTTAGAAAAATAACCCTCCCCAAGACCCTGAAAAGTGAGTGCAAAGTGCACTAAAGTTCCCCTAAGGACAAAATAGTCGTGTTAGAGGAATAATGCAGGAAAGACACAAACCAGCAATGCAACAACTGTGGATTTCCAATCTAGGGTACCTGTGGAACAAGGGGACCAAGTCCAAAAGTCACAAGCAAGTCGGAGATGGGCAGATGCCCAGGAAATGCCAGCTGCGGGTGCAAAGAAGCTTCGACTGGACAGAAGAAGCTGAGGTTTCTGCAGGAACAAAAAGGGCTAGAGACTTCCCCTTTGATGGACAGATCCCTCTCGCCTTGGAGAGTTGTGCAGACGTGTTTTCCCGCCGGAGAGACGCCAACAAACCTTGCTACACGCAAATCGTGCGTTTGGCGTTTTTGGACGCTGCTGGGGCCCAAGAGGGACCAGGAGGTCGCAAATTGGACCTGCAGAGAGAGGGGACGTCGAGCAAGACAAATAGCCCTCACTGAAGCAGGTAGCTCCCGGAGAAGTGCCAGAAACAGGCACTACAAGGATGCGTGAAACGGTGCTCGCCGAAGTTGCACAAAGGAGTCCCACGTCGCCGGAGACCAACTTAGAAAGTCGTGCAATGCAGGTTAGAGTGCCGTGGACCCAGGCTTGGCTGTGCACAAAGGATTTCCGCCGGAAGTGCACAGGGGCCGGAGTAGCTGCAAAGTCGCGGTTCCCAGCAATGCAGCGCAGCGAGGTGAGGCAAGGACTTACCTCCACCAAACTTGGGCTGAAGAGTCACTGGACTGTGGGGGTCACTTGGACAGAGTCGCTGGATTCGAGGGACCTCGCTCGTCGTGCTGAGAGGAGACCCAAGGGACCGGTAATGCAGCTTTTTGGTGCCTGCGGTTGCAGGGGGAAGATTCCGTCGACCCACAGGAGATTTCTTCGGAGCTTCTGGTGCAGAGAGGAGGCAGACTACCCCCACAGCATGCACAAGCAGGAAAACAGTCGAGAAGGCGGCAGGATCAGCGTTACAGAGTTGCAGTAGTCGTCTTTGCTACTATGTTGCAGGTTTGCAGGCTTCCAGCGCGGTCAGCAGTCGATTCCTTATCAGAAGGTGAAGAGAGAGATGCAGAGGAACTCGGCTGAGCTCATGCATTCGTTATCTAAAGTTTCCCCAGAGACAGAGACCCTAAATAGCCAGAAAAGAGGGTTTGGCTACCTAGGAGAGAGGAAAGGCTACTAACACCTGAAGGAGCCTATCAGCAGGAGTCTCTGACGTCACCTGGTGGCACTGGCCACTCAGAGCAGTCCAGTGTGCCAGCAGCACCTCTGTTTCTAAGATGGCAGAGGTCTGGAGCACACTGGAGGAGCTCTGGACACCTCTCAGGGGAGGTGCAGGTCAGGGGAGTGGTCACTCCCCTTTCCTTTGTCCAGTTTCGTGCCAGAGCAGGGGCTAAGGGGTCCCTGAACCGGTGTAGACTGGCTTATGCAGAATTGGGCACATCTGTGCCCAACAAAGCATTTCCAGAGGCTGGGGGAGGCTACTCCTCCCCTGCCTTCACACCATTTTCCAAAGGGAGAGGGTGTCACACCCTCTCTCAGAGGAAGTTCTTTGTTCTGCCATCCTGGGCCAGGCCTGGCTGGACCCCAGGAGGGCAGATGCCTGTCTGAGGGGTTGGCAGCAGCAGCAGCTGCAGTGAAACCCCAGGAAGGGCAGTCTGGCAGTACCAGGGTCTGTGCTACAGACCACTGGGATCATGGAATTGTACCAACAATGCCAGGATGGCATAGAGGGGGCAATTCCATGATCATAGACATGTTACATGGCCATATTCGGAGTTACCATGGTGAAGCTACATATAGGTAGTGACCTATATGTAGTGCACGCGTGTAATGGTGTCCCCGCACTCACAAAGTTCAGTGAATTGGCTCTGAACAATGTGGGGGCACCTTGGCTAGTGCCAGGGTGCCCTCACACTAAGTAACTTTGCACCTAACCTTTACCAGGTAAAGGTTAGACATATAGGTGACTTATAAGTTACTTAAGTGCAGTGTAAAATGGCTGTGAAATAACGTGGACGTTATTTCACTCAGGCTGCAGTGGCAGGCCTGTGTAAGAATTGTCAGAGCTCCCTATGGGTGGCAAAAGAAATGCTGCAGCCCATAGGGATCTCCTGGAACCCCAATACCCTGGGTACCTCAGTACCATATACTAGGGAATTATAAGGGTGTTCCAGTAAGCCAATGTAAATTGGTAAAATTGGTCACTAGCCTGTTAGTGACAATTTGAAAGTAATGAGAGAGCATAACCACTGAGGTTCTGGTTAGCAGAGCCTCAGTGAGACAGTTAGGCACCACACAGGGAACATATACATGCACACCTATGAGCACTGGGGCCCTGTGTGACAGGGTCCCAGTGACACATACATATTGGCCACAAACCTATGAGCACTGGGGTCCTGACCAGCAGGATCCCAGTGACACATAACAACCATACTGAAAACATAGTGTTTTCACTATGAGCACTGAGGCCTGGCTATCAGGATCCCAGTGAGACAGTGAAAACAGTGACAAACACCCTGACATACACTCACAAACAGGCCAAAAGTGGGGGTAACAAGGCTAGAAAGAGGCTACCTTCTCACAGGGGGTAGTCTGCCTCCTCTCTGCACTAGAAGCTCTGAAGAAATCTCCTGTGGGTCGACAAAATCGTCCCCCTGCAACCGCAGGCACCAAAAAACTGCATCACCGGTACCCTGGGTCTCCTCTCAGCACGACGAGCGAGGTCCCTTAAATCCAGCAACTCTGTCCAAGTGACTCCCACAGTCCAGTGACTCTTCAGTCCAAGTTTGGTGGAGGTAAGTCCTTGCCTCCCCACGCCAGACTGCATTGCTGGGAACTGCGACTTTTGCAGCTACTCCGGCCTCCGTGCACTTCCGGCTGAAATCCTTTGTGCATGGTCCAGCCTGGGTCCACGGCACTCTAACCTGCATTGCACGACCTCCTAAGTTGTCCTCCAGCGACGTGGGACTCCTTTGTGCGACTTCGGGTGAGTACTGTTTCACTCCACTTTGTAGTGCCTGTTCGGGCACTTCTGCGAGTGCTGTCTGCTTCTGTGAGGGCTCCTTGTCTTGCACTACGCCCCCTCTGTCCCCAGACGCAATTGGTGACATCCTGGTCCCTCTTGGACTACAGCAGCATCCAAAAACCCTAACCGCACGATTTGCAGCTAGCAAGGCTTGTTGGGGGTCTTTCTTCAGGAAAACACTTCTGCACGACTCTCCACAGCGTGGAGGATCCGTCCTCCAAAGGGGACGTTCCTAGACCTTGTTGTTCCTGCAGAATCTTCAGTTTCTACTGTCCAGTAGCAGCTTCTTTGCACCCACAGCTGGCATTTCCTGGGCATCTGCCCATTTCCAACTTGCTTGTGACTTTTGGACTTGGTTCCCTTGTTCCACAGGTACCCTCGTTTGGAAATCCATTGTTGTTGCATTGCTGATTTGTGTCTTTCCTGCAGAATTCCCCTATCACGACTTCTATGTCCTTTGGGGAACTTTAGTGCACTTTGCACTCACTTTTCAGGGTCTTTGGGGTGGGCTATTTTTCTAACCCTAACGGTTTTCTTACAGTCCCAGCGACCCTCTACAAGGTCACATAGGTTTGGGGTAAATTCGTGGTTCGCATTCCACTTTTGAAGTATATGGTTTGTGTTGCCCCTATCCCTATGTGTCCCCATTGCATCCTATTGTAACTATACATTGTTTGCACTGTTTTCTAAGACTATTACTGCATAGTTTGGTATTGTGTACATATATCTTGTGTATATTTTCTATCCTCATACTGAGGGTACTCACTGAGATACTTTTGGCATATTGTCATAAAAATAAAGTACCTTTATTTTTAGTATATCTGTGTATTGTGTTTTCTTATGATATTGTGCATATGACACCAGTGGTACTGTAGGAGCTTCACTCGTCTCCTAGTTCAGCCTAAGCTGCTCTGCTAAGCTACCATTATCTATCAGCCTAAGCTGCTAGACCCCCTATACACTAATAAGGGATAACTGGGCCTGGTGCAAGGTGTAAGTACCCCTTGGTACTCACTACAAGCCAGTCCAGCCTCCTACACCAACCTTTACCAGGTAAAGGTTAGACATATAGGTGACTTATAAGTTACTTAAGTGCAGTGGTAAATGGCTGTGAAAGAACATGGACGTTATTTCACTCAAGCTGCACTGGCAGGCCAGTGTAAGAATTGTAAGATCTCCCTATGGGTGGCACAAGAAATGCTGCAGCCCATAGGGATCTCCTGGAACCCCAATACCCTGGGTACCTCAGTACCATATACTAGGGAATTATAAGGGTGTTCCAGTAAGCCAATGTAAATTGGTGAAATTGGTCACTAGCCTGTTAGTGACAATTTGGAAAGAAATGAGAGAGCATAACCATTGAGGTTCTGACTAGCAGAGCCTCAGTGAGACAGTTAGTCATAACACAGGTAACACATACAGGGCACAAATATATGAGCACTGGGGCCCTGGCTGGCAGGGTCCCAGTGACACATACAACTAAAACAACTTATATACAGTGAAATATGGGGGTAACATGCCAGGCAAGATGGTACTTTCCTACAATAAGTCACCTATAAGTCTAACCTTTACGTGGTAAAGGATGGGTGCTAAGTTACTTAGGGGGTCATTCTGACCTCGGCGGTAAAAGGCCCTTACCGCCGGTCAGAAGACCGCCATCAAACCGCTGCGGCCGCGGTAAACCGCCACGGTCATTCTGACCTCCAACTGCCAAACTGCCGAAAACCCGACATCCACGGAAGACCGCCTCATCAGCGGGCAGCGAAAAACTGGAGATGACCAAACCTCCACCGCCACGCCAACACAAACACGCCCATGCCATTACGACCCACGAATCCACGCGTCGGTCTTTCAACCGCGGTATTCCATTGGCGGTACACACCGCCGCGCTCAAAATACACACAGATCTCCAAAACACAGCCACATTGGACAATTCGAAATACACACACCTGATACACATACACACACCACTCCCACACACCCATTACAATATAAAACACACACCCACATCACCCACAAACCCTCACATATCGAAATTCTGAGAGAAGGCGCAATACACAGATAGAGAGCACAGGGAACGCAAACCACAACACACTCAGGAACCCAACATCATCAACCACACCACATCTACGCACACATCACCACACACCACCACTCACATCACCACAAACACCACCCCACACCTCATCCACACCACCCCATGGCACCCCAAAGACACCCCAGGTTTTCGGACCAAGAACTCAGGGTCATGGTGGAGGAAATAATAAGGGTAGAGCCCCAGCTCTTCGGCACACAGGTGCAACACCCCACAATAGCCAGGAAGGCGGAGCTATGGCAAAGGATCGTCGACAGGGTCAACGCTGTGGGACAGCATCCCAGAAACCGGGAAGACATCCGAAAGCGATGGAACGACCTACGGGGGAAGGTACGGTCGATGGTCTCAAGACACAACATCGCTGTGCAGAAGACTGGCGGCGGACCACCACCCACTCCACCCGAATTCACAGCATGGGAGCAAGAGGTCTTGAACATCCTGCATCCTGCGGGCCTCGCTGGAGTAGGCGGAGGAATGGACTCTGGTAAGTCTAATCTCAACTACTCCCCCCCCATACACCAGCATGCCAACCCACACCCCCACCCTCACCCTTAACCCCCCAGCACACATCCTCCCTGCCAATGTCTCACCAGCACAACCCACCCAACCCAAAACCAAACCCTGAATGCCAACACAAACCATGGACACCCATCACCTATGCATGACCACTGCACATACCCATCCCCCCCCACAAACCACCCTCACAACTCCTCCCACAATGGAATGCCAGCACTGGGGGACAAGGGCACCCACAAATCACACGCCATGGAACACACAGAAGCAATAACCATACTCTTTTACCCCTGCAGGGCCCGAACGCCAACACACCGGCCAGGAGGGTCCAGATTTGTCCATCCCACCCCCAGAACAGGCCCCCAGTGAGGACAGCAGCTCTGTCGACCTAGAACCTGATGACCAGTCCGGACCATCGGGGACCTCTGGACAGTCGGTTCCCCACACACAGACACAGGCCACAGCAGACCTAACCCCCTCTGGGAATATCAGCACAGCTCCCACCCAGCGGGCCCATGCCTCTGTCTCCAGGACAGGTCAATCAGTGGTGTGTCCGCCACTACAGGGCACCCAGGCTGACCCAACACCCCAACAACAACAGGGACCTGGGGGCAGTGGTAGTGGGCACACCGTCCAGAGGACAGAGGCCCGGGGAAACAGGGGAACTGGGAGGGCTGCAGTGCGACAGGGGGGGGAGGACAGGCCCAGGGAACCGACTCTCCAAGAGGCCCTCACCACCATCATGGGAGCATACCACCACTCCCAGGAGACGATGGCGACGGTACTGGCAAGGTTCCAGGAGATCCAGGCACTGCAGGAGGAACGGTACATGGGGTACAGAGAGGAGCTCAGGAACATCGTCCTGGCCCTCAACCAAATAGTCACCACATTGCGGGACCATGTGGCACCCCAAAGGGCCCCTGTCACCAGCCTGGACCAGGAACAGCCTACCACCTCCGGTGGCGCTAGTGGACAGGAGGCCCCCACACAACGACAGGCCACCAGAACCCCACCTCCTGCTGAAGATCAACCACCCCGCAAGAGGAACCTGAGATCTCAAAGGAAGACAGAGTAGGATGCCAAGACCCCCGCCAGCATAAGATACCCCCTGATGTCATTCCACTGTCCCACATTGTCACCCTGTCCAACCTTGAACTGCCCCTGCTCCATCCTTCCACAGGCATATGGACAATGCACCTGTGCGACTGAGAACTGGACTCTGCCATGGACATTACTCCACCCCCACCCATCACCGTGTTACTATCATGGACCTATATGTAGCACTTAAAATAAATCACTAATTGCACTTAAAAAACTCAGGAGTCTGCTTGTATTCTTCACAAATGTATTACACATAACGGTTCAAAAATGTTCAGTTACATTGTGATGACAACATACCAATGTCAATGTGCTTTACTCCATGGGCAAACAAAGCAGAAGTCACGCAGTGGGTCATACAGCTCTGAAAAGGGAAGGGAAAGTCACAATTCAGTTTAAAGGAACTGGGGGGAAACACAGAAAGTAGAGATGCAGGAGGCCTGAAGTAAATGTAAAATGGCGTGGGGGATTCTTACCTGTGTGCTACTGAAAAATACTGTTGTATAACTGTGTCCCTGTTGTCCGTGTCGTCCCCGTCGTCTTCCTCCTCTTCACTCTCCACAGGCTCCACAGTTGCTACAACACCACCATCTGGACCATCCTCCTGCAGGAAAGGCACCTGGCGTCGCAATGCTAGATTGTGAAGCATACAGCAGGCCACGATGATCTGGCACACCTTCTTTGGTGAGTACATTAGGGATCCACCTGTCATATGCAGGCACCTAAACCTGGCCTTCAGGAGGCCGAAGGTCCTTTCTATGATCCTCCTAGATCGCCCATGGGCCTCATTGTACCGTTCCTCGGCCCTGGTCCGGGGATTCCTCACTGGGGTCAGTAGCCACGGCAGGTTGGGGTAACCAGAGTCACCTATTAGCCACACACGTTGTCTCTGTAGCTGTTCCATCACATAGGGGATGCTGCTATTTCGCATAACATACGCGTCATGCACTGACCCAGGGAACTTGGCATTTACATGGGAGATGTACTGGTCAGCCAAACAGACCACTTGCACATTCATAGAATGGTAATTTTTTCTGTTTCTGTACACCTGCTCATCGTCTTTTGGGGGTACTAAGGCCACATGGGTCCCATCAATGGCACCAATGATGTTGGGGATATGTCCAAGGGCATAGAAATCACCCTTCACAGTGGCCAAATCACCCTCCTCAGGGAAAACAATGTAGCTCCGCATGTATTTCGTCAGGGCAGACAACACTCTGGACAAAATCTTTGAAAACATAGGCTGAGACATCCCTGATGACATGGCCACTGTTGTCTGAAAAGACCCACTTGCCAAAAAATGGAGGACTGACAGAACCTGCACCAGAGGGGGAATTCCTGTGGGTTGGCGGATGGGGGACATCAGTGCTGGCTCCAGCTGGGCACACAGTTCATGTATAGTGGCTCTGTCAAGTCGGTATCGCAGTATTATATGACGTTCCTCCATTGTCGACAGGTCCACCAGTGGTCGGTACACGGGAGGATTCCTCCTTCTCCTCGCAAGTCCCAGCGGACGGTGCCTAGGAAGGACAACATGGAGTACAGAGTCAAGCAACCCACAGGTACGTAACTACAGCTTGCACAGTACACGAATCTCTGTGCATTGAACGGCTTGTATGAGTGGCAATGCAAGGCATAGGCCTGTGTGACGCAGTAGAAATTAAGCCATGTGGGCCCTTGAAATGGCGGCTGCCTGACCTGAGAAGTGTGACAGTGGGATGTGAGGTCAATGCGCTGGCGTGGCACACCGTGGCGGTAGGCGGTCGAAGACCGCGGCGCCAAGCCGCTTTGGTTAACATTGAACCCTATGGGTTTCAGGAGCCAATGACGAGGTGCACCGGTGGTCGCGGTACGCACCGCGGCGGTACGCACCGCCGCGGGCGTGACCGCCATTTTCTATCTGATCAATCACTCGAGACCTGATCATCCACAGGAGAGGACCTATACTGCAAGTGCTGCAGTGAACTCGGTCTGGAAGAGACAATGGCTGCTGCGACTGGGGAAAGGGCCCCTGCCTTCACTTCAGAAGAGTTGGAGAAACTTGTGGATGGGGTCCTGCCCCAGTATGCGCTACTCTACGGTCCTCCAGACCAACAGGTAAGTACACTGTGTGCACGTTGAATGGGCTATGCCTGGGTTTTGGATGGTGGATGTAAGATGGTGGGGTGGGGAGAGAATGAGGAGTGCAAGGCACGACAGATGAGAGCATGTGCCACATGGCAAGGTTGGGGGGGGGGCAATCAAATCTAACATGCAGAGACTTAATGATATTTACTTTTCCACCCTGTACATGTCAAATAGGTCAGCGCCCATCAGAAAGTCGACATTTGGTGTGCCATCGCCAAGGACGTCCGGGACCTGGGGGTCCACAACAGACGGGGCACCCACTGCCGAAAGAGGTGGGAGGACATCCGCTGCGGGACCAGGAAGACCGCCGAGTCTCTGCTGGGGATGGCCTCCCAACGTAGGAGGGGTGCCAGCAGACAATTGACCCCCCTGATGTCCCGGATCCTGGCGGTGGCCTACCCTGATTTGGATGGGCGCGTGAGGACATCACAGCAGACACAAGGGGGTACATTCAGCTATCTTTACACGCAGTGGAGGCGTCTGGGTGGGGGAGGAGGGCTGTGGGTGACATTAGGCCAGGGCGCTTTCTGTAGAGTAGTCCCCTCCTTTAGGCATGGCCCTGTGCCCCCGCCCCCAACCTCTGTAGGGTGCCAAGTCCAGCATTACCCATGTGCGCATTTGTTGTCCATTGACCTGTTGGCCTAGTCACAAGTACTGAGTAGTGTACCCCGATTGCACGGCGTAGTGCATGAGGCTACTGTATCTGTATCTGTCCTCTCCGCCAACCGTGTTGACAGTGCATGCACTCAACCTGTCTTTATGTCTACCCCCACCCTTTTTCTTTATCTTCTTGTGCATGTGTGCATTAGCATCATTAGGCGGAGGAGAATTGGCATCGGAGCACGAGGGAGCTGCAACTCACAAGGCCCCGGTGGGCCATGGTACAGACACCGAGGTCGCCAGTGATACGGAGGGCGAGGGGAGCTTCACAACGGGGACCCGTGGTGACACCAGCGACACCGACACGTCCTCGCATGGGAGCTCCCTAGCGGTGGCGGCAAAATCCGGGCCCCCCGCCTCAACAGGTACAGCCGCCACCCAGCGCACCAGCTCCGCCCTCCCAGCAGCCCCTCAGCCTTCTCTCCGTGCCCGCTCGCCCAAGAAGGCGGGCATCTCCTTCGCCCCAGGCACCTCAGGCCCTGCCCCTGTTACCCCTGCTGCCCTCAGTGAGGAGGTCATTGACCTCCTACAGACCATCATTGTTGGGCAGTCTACCCTTTTGAATGCCATCCGGGGGTAGAGAGGGAGGTGCATCGGAGCAATGCATACCTGGAGGACATTCATTCGGGTCAGGCTGCCCATCAACGATCGTTCACTGCTCTGGCCTCAGCACTGACGGCAGCCATTGTCCCCGTTTCCAGCCTCCCTCTACTAACTGCCTCAACCCTGTCTCTGTCTCCTGTTCCTCAGCCTATCCCATCCACACCATCTGACCAGCCTGCACACACCTCAACACCCAAGGGCAGCTCATCCAGACATAAGCACCACAGATCCCACAAGCATTCACCCAAGCAACACCCAGATGCAGACATGGCAACAGTCACTACCACCTCTGTGTCCCCCTCCTCCTCGTCTCCCTCCTCCCTCCCTGTGACGTCTCCACTCACACCTGCAGGCACACCACCATCAGCCAGTACTTCCACCACCAGCACACCCTCCAGTACAGTCCGCACACGTGCAGTCACCACCCCCACTACCATTTACACGTCCCCTGTGTCCTCTCCCACTGTGTCTGTCACCCCCTCTTCCAAGACACACAAACGCTGGCAGCCACCCACCCAACAGCCAACCACCTCACCACAGCCTACGTCACAAGCACCTGCACCCACAGACATCACACCTGACTCTCCTACAACCACATCCTCTTCCTCCACTCCCATAACCACTAAACCTACCCTTTACCTTGGTCCTAAAAAACTTTACCTCTCCACAGTTAACCTCTTTGCCCCACCTGACCCACCCCCTCCATCTGGGAAGAGTCCCAAGAGCACCTCAGCCACCACCAGCCCTGCTTCAAGTCTCAACATTGTGCATGGGTTTTGGAGTCCACCCTTTCCCAGCAGTAACACATCGGCCAGCAGCAAGGGGACAGCCAGCCCACCCCCTGGTAAGAGGACCCGTAAAGTCAAGGGCCGCAGCGAGAAGGCTGACAGGGCTGCCCCCAAGGAGCAAAGTCCTGGGCCGTCACCTGCCACAACATCCAGGGGAGGCAAGGGCCAGAGAGCCTCATCTAAGGAGGGCAAGGGCAGCAGGGCGGAGAAGTCAGCCAGCAGGGGCGCGGACCAGGAGGGTCCCACAAGCCCCATCCCGGGTGTGACGGAGGACACCCACGGGCCCAGGACTCCGTCACAGAAGGGTCCAGCAACTGGACGGTCGGAGGGCGACTAAGCAGGGAGTCCTGGCCAGGTCAGGCTCCCTTGAAAGACACGACAAGCACCGCTGAAGAGGGCCCCGCCGTGCAGAAGGGCACCGCTGAAGAGGGCCCCGCCGTGAAGATAGACACCGCTGAAGAGGGCCCCATCATGAAGATAGGCACCGCTGAACAGGGCCCCGCCGTGCAGAAGGGCACCGCTGAAGAGGGCCCCGCCGTGAAGATAGGCACCGCTGAACAGGGCCCCGCCGTGCAGAAGGGCAACGCTGAACAGGGCCCCGCCGTGAAGATAGGCACCGCTGAAGAGGGCCCCGCCGTGAAGATAGGCACCGCTTGTAGGAGGCTGGACTGGCTTGTAGTGAGTACCAAGGGGTACTTGCACCTTGCACCAGGCCCAGTTATCCCTTATTAGTGTATAGGGTGTCTAGCAGCTTAGGCTGATAGATAATGGTAACTTAGCAGAGCAGCTTAGGCTGAACCAGGAGTGCATTCTTAAGAACTTGGAAATTATTAGCATCATTTTCTTTCACAGTAAGGAGCCTATCCCTACCTTTTCCACTAAATGATAGCCATAGGATAGCAGCCCACTGCCTTTGAGGGACATCCTGTACAACACAGGCCCTCTCAAGTGCAGCAAACCACTTGTTAATGTCATCCCCCTCCTTGTAAGGGGGAACTATCTTGTGCAGATTCCTGGAATCATGCTCTTTTGCAGGATGACTATGGGGAATACTGCTGCTGCCACCATGGGTATCTAAACCCAACTGCTGTCTTTCCTTCTCTAATTCAAAAGACTGTCTATCCAAATCCAGCTGTTGCTTTTTAAGCTTCAGTCTGGTTTGTTCCACCCTCAACTTATTGAGTTCCCTCTCTAACATTCTGTCATCAGGGTTGGTGGGAGGGACATTTCTAGAAACAGAGCTATGATGGGAATGAACAGAAGGAGACCTGTCCCTTACAGAAGCCAACTTAACAGCTTGGTTTACAGAAACATTACTACCAGTATGGTGAGAATAAATGCTTTTGCTATGATGTGAGACAACACTATTTATTTGGTGTGGCTCATCATCATTACCATCTATGCTAGATTGTCTAGTAATGGGCAGGCTAGGAAGTTTCTTCCCTGAATCTTTTCCTGGGGGAGTCCCTGAATCAGATTGGGAACTATTAGGTACTTTTTCAACAGATGGGGCACCTATGGCCTTATCCTATTCTCTAAGCATGTTAAGTAATAGTTCCAAGGCAGGATTCTTACCTACACTCAAACCTCTCTCTATACAGAGACTCCTTGCTCTTTTCCAGCTAAGGTTGTCATATGCAAGTTTGGACAGATCAACACCTTGGCCTGTGCCAGACATTTTTTAGAGAGAGTTAAAGTGATAGAAAAAGAGAAAAAAGTTTCCAGAACTTTTTGGAAAGACAGAAAAACTTTTTAAACTTTTTAAGAACTTTTTGAAAGTTTAGGAGTACTTTTCAGCACTTAGAAAAGAGTGAAAAGAGGAAATGCAAAACTTTTTGGCTATGTGTATATACCCTGACCTTGTTTTGTATATTTTTCTCTTATGAAAAGTACAATGACAAGAGTGGTAAGTAGTCTCAAGCACTTATCCCACCACTGCACAACCAATGTAGGAGGCTGGACTGGCTTGTAGTGAGTACCAAGGAGTAGTTGCACCTTGCACCAGGCCCAGTTATCCCTTATTAGTGTATAGGGTGTCTAGCAGCTTAGGCTGATAGATAATGGTAGCTTAGCAGAGCAGCTTAGGCTGAACTAGGAGACGTGTGAAGCTACTACAGTACCATTTAGTGTCATATGCACAATATCATAAGAAAACACAATACACAGTTATACTAAAAATAAAGGTACTTTATTTTTATGACAATATGCCAAAGTATCTTAGAGTGTACCCTCAGTGAGAGGATAGGAAATATACACAAGATATATATACACAATAGCAAAAATATGCAGTATAGTCTTAGAAAACAGTGCAAACAATGTATAGTTACAATAGGATGCAATGGGGAAACATAGGGATAGGGGCAACACAAACCATATACTCCAAAAGTGGAATGCGAACCACGAATGGACCCCAAACCTATGTGACCTTGTAGAGGGTCGCTGGGACTATTAGAAAATAGTGAGAGTTAGAAAAATAACCCTCCCCAAGACCCTGAAAAGTGAGTGCAAAGTGCACTAAAGTTCCCCTAAGGACAAAGAAGTCGTGTTAGAGGAATAATGCAGGAAAGACACAAACCAGCAATGCAACAACTGTGGATTTCCAATCTAGGGTACCTGTGGAACAAGGGGACCAAGTCCAAAAGTCACAAGCAAGTCGGAGATGGGCAGATGCCCAGGAAATGCCAGCTGCGGGTGCAAAGAAGCTTCTACCGGACAGAAGAAGCTGAGGTTTCTGCAGGAACAAAAAGGGCTAGAGACTTCCCCTTTGGTGGACGAATCCCTCTTGCCTTGGAGAGTCGTGCAGAGGTGTTTTCCCGCCGAAAGGACGCCAACAAGCCTTGCTAGTTGCAAATCATGCGTTTGGCGGTTTTGGACGCTGCTGAGGCCCAGGAGGGACCAGGAGGTCGCAAATTGGACCTGAAGAGAGAGGGGACGTCGAACAAGACAAGACTGAAGCAGGTAGCACCCGGAGAAGTGCCAGAAACAGGCACTACGAGGATGCGTGAAACGGTGCTCGCCGAAGTTGCACAAAGGAGTCCCACGTCGCCGGAGACCAACTTAGAAAGTTGTGCAATGCAGGTTAGAGTGCCGTGGACCCAGGCTTGGCTGTGCACAAAGGATTTCCGCCGGAAGTGCACAGGGGCCGGAGTAGCTGCAAAGTCGCGGTTCCCAGCAATGCATCCCAGCGAGGTGAGGCAAGGACTTACCTCCACCAAACTTGGACTGAAGAGTCACTGGACTGTGGGGGTCACTTGGACAGAGTCGCTGGATTCGAGGGACCTCGCTCGTCGTGCTGAGAGGAGACCCAAGGGACCGGTAATGCAGCTTTTTGGTGCCTGCGGTTGCAGGGGGAAGATTCCGTCGACCCACGGGAGATTTCTTCGGAGCTTCTGGTGCAGAGAGGAGGCAGACTACCCCCACAGCATGCACAAGCAGGAAAACAGTCGAGAAGGCGGCAGGATCAGCGTTACAGAGTTGCAGTAGTCGTCTTTGCTACTATGTTGCAGGTTTGCAGGTTTGCAGGCTTCCAGCGCGGTCAGCAGTCGATTCCTTATCAGAAGGTGAAGAGAGAGATGCAGAGGAACTCGGCTGAGCTCATGCATTCGTTATCTAAAGTTTCCCCAGAGACAGAGACCCTAAATAGCCAGAAAAGAGGGTTTGGCTACCTAGGAGAGAGGATAGGCTACTAACACCTGAAGGAGCCTATCAGCAGGAGTCTCTGACGTCACCTGGTGGCACTGGCCACTCAGAGCAGTCCAGTGTGCCAGCAGCACCTCTGTTTCCAAGATGGCAGAGGTCTGGAGCACACTGGAGGAGCTCTGGACACCTCCCAGGGGAGGTGCAGGTCAGGGGAGTGGTCACTCCCCTTTCCTTTGTCCAGTTTCGCGCCAGAGCAGGGGCTAAGGGGTCCCTGAACCGGTGTAGACTGGCTTATGCAGAATTGGGCACCTCTGTGCCCAACAAAGCATTTCCAGAGGCTGGGGGAGGCTACTCCTCCCCTGCCTTCACACCATTTTCCAAAGGGAGAGGGTGTCACACCCTCTCTCAGAGGAAGTTCTTTGTTCTGCCATCCTGGGCCAGGCCTGGCTGGACCCCAGGAGGGCAGCTGCCTGTCTGAGGGGTTGGCAGCAGCAGCAGCTGCAGTGAAACCCCAGGAAGGGCAGTTTGGCAGTACCAGGGTCTGTGCTACAGACCACTGGGATCATGGGATTGTGCCAACTATGCCAGGATGGCATAGAGGGGGCAATTCCATGATCATAGACATGTTACATGGCCATATTCGGAGTTACCATTGTGAAGCTACATATAGGTAGTGACCTATATGTAGTGCACGCGTGTAATGGTGTCCCCGCACTCACAAAGTTCAGGGAATTGGCTCTGAACAATGTGGGGGCACCTTGGCTAGTGCCAGGGTGCCCACACACTAAGTAACTTTGCACCTAACCTTTACCAGGTAAAGGTTAGACATATAGGTGACTTATAAGTTACTTAAGTGCAGTGTAAAATGGCTGTGAAATAACGTGGACGTTATTTCACTCAGGCTGCAGTGGCAGGCCTGTGTAAGAATTGTCAGAGCTCCCTATGGGTGGCAAAAGAAATGCTGCAGCCCATAGGGATCTCCTGGAACCCCAATACCCTGGGTACCTCAGTACCATATACTAGGGAATTATAGGGGTGTTCCAGTAAGCCAATGTAAATTGGTAAAAATGGTCACTAGCCTGTTAGTGACAATTTGGAAAGAAATGAGAGAGCATAACCACTGAGGTTCTGATTAGCAGAGCCTCAGTGAGACAGTTAGTCACTACACAGGTAACACATTCAGGCACACTTATGAGCACTGGGGCCCTGGGTTACCAGGGTCCCAGTGACACATACAACTAAAACAACATATATACAGTGAAAAATGGGGGTAACATGCCAGGCAAGATGGTACTTTCCTACACAACCCCCCCCCAAACGAAGGACAATAAGACTAGCCATGACCTGATGAGTCTTCATTGTCTAAGTGGAAATATCTGGAGAGTCCATCTGCATTGGAGTGGCTACTCCCAGGTCTATGTTCCACTGTATAGTCCATTCCCTGTAGGGATATGGACCACCTCAACAATTTAGGATTTTCACCTTTCATTTGTTTTAGCCAAAGTAGAGGTTTGTGGTCTGTCTGAACAATGAAGTGAGTGCCAAACAGGTATGGCCTCAACTTCTTCAGAGCCCAGACCACAGCAAAGGCCTCCCTCTCAATGGCAGACCAACGCTTTTCTCTAGGGGTCAACCTCCTACTAATAAAAACAACAGGTTGATCCTGGCCCTCAGAATTAAGTTGTGATAGGACTGCCCCTACTCCTAATTCAGATGCATCAGTTTGGACATAGAATTTTTTAGAGTAACAAGGGCTTTTCAGGACAGGTGCAGAGCACATGGCCTGCTTCAGCTCCTCAAAAGCTTTCTGACAGTTTGCTGTCCATAATACCTTTTTAGGCATTTTCTTGGATGTGAGGTCATTAAGAGGGGCTGCAATGGAGCCATAGTTCTTAATGAACCTCCTGTAATACCCAGTGAGGCCTAGGAAGGCTCTCACCTGAGTCTGAGTGGTAGGGGGAACCCAATCAATAATAGTTTGGATTTTCCCCTGAAGTGGTGCAATCTGTTCCCCACCAACAAGGTGTCCCAGATAAACCACCTTACCCTGCCCTATCTGGCACTTTGAAGCCTTGATAGTGAGGCCTGCCTTTTGCAGGGCCTCCAAAACTTTCCATAGGTGGACCAGGTGATCATCCCAGCTGGAGCTAAAGACAGCTATATCGTCCAAATATGCCCCGGGATGCCCAGCATTGCTGCATGGGCCTCCAACTCCACATCTGACCAAGCTGATGTCTCCAAATCATTCCCTAATAGACAGTCTACAGGTAAATCTGAAGCTACCACAACTTTCTTTGGACCAGTTACCCCCCCCCAGTTGAGATTTACAACAGCCATGGGGTGGCTTTGTGTTATGTTGTGAGCATCGGTTACTTGGTACTGGTGTCCAAGTATGTGTTGTTCAGGGTGCACCAGTTTCTCAATCACCATTGTGACACTGGCACCTGTGTCCCTGTAGGCCTGGACCTCAACACCATTTATTAGGGTTAGTTGCTTGTACTTCTCCAAGTTATGGGGGCAAGCAACCAAAGTGGCTAAATCAATAGCCCCTTCAGAGACTAAAGTAGCCTCTGTGGTCTCCCTAATCAGACCAACCCCAACTAAGTTACCAAAAGTGAGCCCAGCTACTCCCTTGGATTGGCTATTAGTAGGTTTGCTCCCACCGCCACTGCTATTAGTAGGGACACTAGGTGTAGCAGTAGGGGTTGTAGTGGTAGGAGCAGTGGTGCCTTTCTTTGGACAACTGGGATCTGTTGTCCAATGGCCTTTTATTTTACATAAATAGCACCATGGTTTCTTTTCCTTGTTCTGATTAAAGGAGGATTTGGACCCACCCCCCCCACCAGAGTGTTTTTGTGGGCCTGATGAAGACTCATTTTTAGATTTGTCCCCACCCTTGTCAGAAGACTTACCATCCTTCTTTTTGTTGCCATCTTTGTCACCCCCTGTATGAACTTTTCTGTTCACTCTTGTTCTGACCCATTTGTCTGCCTTCTTTCCCAATTCTTGGGGAGAGGTCAGATCAGAGTCCACCAAGTACTGGTGCAACAAATCAGACACACAATTATTAAGAATATGCTCTCTCAGGATTAAGTTATACAGGCTGTCATAATCAGTAACTTTACTGCCATGTAACCACCCCTCCAAGGCCTTCACTGAATGGTCAATGAAATCAACCCAGTCTTGTGAAGACTCCTTTTTGGTCTCTCTGAACTTTATCCTGTACTGTTCAGTGGTTAAGCCATAACCATCCAGGAGTGCATTCTTAAGAACTTGGAAATTATTAGCATCATTTACTTTCACAGTGTAGGAGGCTGGACTGGCTTGTAGTGAGTACCAAGGGGTACTTGCACCTTGCACCAGGCCCAGTTATCCCTTATTAGTGTATAGGGTGTCTAGCAGCTTAGGCTGATAGATAATGGTAGCTTAGCAGAGCAGCTTAGGCTGAACTAGGAGACGTGTGAAGCTACTACAGTACCACTTAGTGTCATATGCACAATATCATAAGAAAACACAATACACAGTTATACTAAAAATAAAGGTACTTTATTTTTATGGCAATATGCCAAAGTATCTTAGAGTGTACCCTCAGTGAGAGGATAGGAAATATACACAAGATATATATACACAATAGCAAAAATATGCAGTATAGTCTTAGAAAACAGTGCAAACAATGTATAGGTACAATAGGATGCAATGGGGAAACATAGAGATAGGGGCAACACAAACCATATACTCCAAAAGTGGAATGCGAACCACGAATGGACCCCAAACCTATGTGACCTTGTAGAGGGTCGCTGGGACTATTAGAAAATAGTGAGAGTTAGAAAAATAACCCTCCCCAAGACCCTGAAAAGTGAGTGCAAAGTGCACTAAAGTTCCCCTAAGGACAAAGAAGTCGTGTTAGAGGAATAATGCAGGAAAGACACAAACCAGCAATGCAACAACTGTGGATTTCCAATCTAGGGTACCTGTGGAACAAGGGGACCAAGTCCAAAAGTCACAAGCAAGTCGGAGATGGGAAGATGCCCAGGAAATGCCAGCTGCGGGTGCAAAGAAGCTTCTACTGGACAGAAGAAGCTGAGGTTTCTGCAGGAACGAAAAGGGCTAGAGACTTCCCCTTTGGTGGACGAATCCCGCTCGCCTTGGAAAGTCGTGCAGAAGTCTTTTCCCGCCAGAAGGACGCCAACAAGCCTTGCTAGTTGCAAATCGTGCGTTTTGCGTTTTTGGACGCTGCCAGGGCCCAGGAGGGACCAGGAGGTCGCAAATTGGACCTGAAGAGAGAGGAGACATCGAGCAAGACAAAAAGCCCTCACTGAAGCAGGTAGCTCCCAGGGAAGTGCCAGAAACAGGCACTACGAGGATGTGTGAAACGGAGCTCGCCGAAGTTGCACAAAGGAGTCCCACGTCGCCGGAGACCAACTTAGAAAGTCGTGCAATGCAGGTTAGAGTGCCGTGGACCTAGGCTTGGCTGTACACAAAGGATTTCCGCCGGAAGTGCACAGGGGCCGGAGTAGCTGCAAAGTCGCGGTTCCCAGCAATGCAGCCCAGCGAGGTGAGGCAAGGACTTACCTCCACCAAACTTGGGCTGAAGAGTCACTGGACTGTGGGGGTCACTTGGACAGAGTCGCTGGATTCGAGGGACCTCGCTCGTCGTGCTGAGAGGAGACCCAAGGGACCAGTAATGCAGCTTTTTGGTGCCTGCGGTTGCAGGGGGAAGATTCCGTCGACCCACGGGAGATTTCTTCGGGGCTTGTGGTGCAGAGAGGAGGCAGACTACCCCCACAGCATGCACAAGCAGGAAAACAGTCGAGAAGGCGGCAGGATCAGCGTTACAGAGTTGCAGTAGTCGTCTTTGCTACTATGTTGCAGGTTTGCAGGCTTCCAGCGCGGTCAGCAGTCGATTCCTTATCAGAAGGTGAAGAGAGAGATGCAGAGGAACTCGGATGAGCTCTTGCATTCGTTGTCTAAAGTTTCCCCAGAGACAGAGACCCTAAATAGCCAGAAAAGAGGGTTTGGCTACCTAGGAGAGAGGATAGGCTACTAACACCTGAAAGAGCCTATCAGCAGGAGTCTCTGACGTCACCTGGTGGCACTGGCCACTCAGAGCAGTCCAGTGTGCCAGCAGCACCTCTGTTTCCAAGATGGCAGAGGTCTGGAGCACACTGGAGGAGCTCTGGACACCTCCCAGGGGAGGTGCAGGTCAGGGGAGTGGTCACTCCCCTTTCCTTTGTCCAGTTTCGCGCCAGAGCAGGGCTAAGGGGTCCCCTGAACCGGTGTAGACTGGCTTATGCAGAATTGGGCACCTCTGTGCCCAACAAAGCATTTCCAGAGGCTGGGGGAGGCTACTCCTCCCCTGCCTTCACACCATTTTCCAAAGGGAGAGGGTGTCACACCCTCTCTCAGAGGAAGTTCTTTGTTCTGCCATCCTGGGCCAGGCCTGGCTGGACCCCAGGAGGGCAGATGCCTGTCTGAGGGGTTGGCAGCAGCAGCAGCTGCAGTGAAACCCCAGGAAGGGCAGTTTGGCAGTACCAGGGTCTGTGCTACAGACCACTGGGATCATGGGATTGTGCCAACTATGCCAGGATGGCATAGAGGGGGCAATTCCATGATCATAGACATGTTACATGGCCATTTTCGGAGTTACCATTGTGAAGCTACATATAGGTAGTGACCTATATGTAGTGCACGCGTGTAATGGTGTCCCCGCACTTACAAAGTTCAGGGAATTGGCTCTGAACAATGTGGGGGCACCTTGGCTAGTGCCAGGGTGCCCTCACACTAAGTAACTTTGCACCTAACCTTTACCAGGTAAAGGTTAGACATAGAGGTGACTTATAAGTTACTTAAGTGCAGTGTAAAATGGCTGTGAAATAACGTGGACGTTATTTCACTCAGGCTGCAGTGGCAGGCCTGTGTAAGAATTGTCAGAGCTCCCTATGGGTGGCAAAAGAAATGCTGCAGCCCATAGGGATCTCCTGGAACCCCAATACCCTGGGTACCTCAGTACCATATACTAGGGAATTATAAGGGTGTTCCAGTAAGCCAATGTAAATTGGTAAAATTGGTCACTAGCCTGTCAGTGACAATTTGAAATAAATGAGAGAGCATAACCACTGATGTTCTGGTTAGCAGAGCCTCAGTGAGACAGTTAGGCACCACACAGGGAACACATACATATAGGCCACAAACTTATGAGCACTGGGGTCCTGACTAGCAGGGTCCCAGTGACACATAACAAACATACTGAAAACATAGGGTTTTCACTATGAGCACTGGGCCCTGGCTGGCAGGATCCCAGTGAGACAGTGAAAACACCCTGACATACACTCACAAACAGGCCAAAAGTGGGGGTAACAAGGCTAGAAAGAGGCTACTTTCTCACACAACCCCCCCCCAAACGAAGGACAATAAGGCTAACCTTGGCCAGTTGAGACTTTATTGTCTAAGTGGTGATAAGTAGAGAGTAGCTCTGCAATAGACTGGTTACTCCCTTTATCATCCACTATATGGTTACTTCCCTGTGGGGATGTAAACCACCCTGTTTGAAGTTTTTTAGCTAAGCAACAATGTGAAGATGTATTTTCAGAGTTTCTATCAGTAAGTTTTAGTTTAGAGCAGTGGGAGTTGTCCACTGAACCTATTTGTAGTGATGGAAATGCCAGACAGGGATGCTGTCTCAGAAAAGCCATAGCTGGGCAAAAACTTTGTCCATCTGGCTGGAAGAGAGAACAGGGATGCTGTTTCTCTTGAGTTGGAGCAGGGAAGGGATGCTGTCCTATGAGCTCCACACTAGGGCAGGGATGCTGTCCTAAGTGTTGTGAGGTAGTGCAGGGTTTCTACACTAAAGTTTCTCTGGGAGGGTTGGAGGGATGCTCCATGTTAACTAAAATGGTGCTCTTTTTGTCACCAATGTTAGTTATCCCACAGAGAGGTACTTCTACCTCAGGGAGTCCAGCTTTGCCAGCTGATGATTCCCTTGGAACAGGTGCCACCCCAGGAGAGGTTTCTCCCACCACAGGAATGGTATCCTGAATGGTAGGGTGGTTAGGGGATACTGTGATACCCTTTTTACCTGTTGATGGAGAGGGATCCTGAGTTTTCAGGCCTTCTCTCCTTTGCTTTTTCATTTCAGTAGAAATGAGAGGGAACAATTCCTCAGGGATGCCCAGCATGGCTGCATGGGCATAAAACTCTACATCAGCCCAACCTGAGGCCTCTAGGTCATTACCTAAGAGACAGTCTACAGGTAAGCTAGGTGATACCACCACCTGCTTAGGGCCAGTAACTCCACCCCAACTAAACTGAATTATAGCTAAGGGAAGAAACTTAGTGGAGTTATGGACATCAATAATCTTATACTGTTGTCCAATGATGTGTTGTTCAGGAGGCACTAGGTTTTCAGTCACCAAAGTGAAACTGGCACCTGTGTCCCTGTAGGCCAAGGCCTCAACACCATTTATTGAAACTGTCTGCCTGTACTTATCCATTGTAAGGGGACAAGCAGCCAGTGTGGCAAGGCCAATGCCACTAGGTGTGACAGAAACTGTCTTGGGACTGATTACATCAGTTTCCACTATGGACCCATAAGTGAACCCAACTACACCCTTTGCTTGACTGTTGCCAGCAGTCCCACCACTAGTACCACTACTGCTAGGGGCACTAGAGCTTGATGTATTAGTGGTGGTAGGCTCAGGGGGGTTACCTGGACAGGACTTATCCCCTGGCCTATGGCCTCTGTTTTTACACACAAAGCACCAAGGCTTTTTAATGTGTGCAGGTTGGGAAGAAGAGGAAGAATTTGTTTTATCCCCACCCTCTGAAGAGTGTTTAAGATTTGAAGTGGGATCTTTGGTTTTACCCTTATCCCCATGCTTATCTTGAGATTTTTCACCATCTTTCTTCTTATTGCCATCTTTGTCACCCCCTGTATGAACTTTTCTGTTCACTCTTGTTCTGACCCATTTGTCTGCCTTCTTTCCCAATTCTTGGGGAGAGGTCAGATCAGAGTCCACCAAGTACTGGTGCAACAAATCAGACACACAATTATTAAGAATATGCTCTCTCAGGATTAAGTTATACAGGCTGTCATAATCAGTAACTTTACTGCCATGTAACCACCCCTCCAAGGCCTTCACTGAATGGTCAATGAAATCAACCCAGTCTTGTGAAGACTCCTTTTTGGTCTCTCTGAACTTTATCCTGTACTGTTCAGTGGTTAAGCCATAACCATCCAGGAGTGCATTCTTAAGAACTTGGAAATTATTAGCATCATTTTCTTTCACAGTGTAGGAGGCTGGACTGGCTTGTAGTGAGTACCAAGGGGTACTTGCACCTTGCACCAGGCCCAGTTATCCCTTATTAGTGTATAGGGTGTCTAGCAGCTTAGGCTGATAGATAATGGTAGCTTAGCAGAGCAGCTTAGGCTGAACTAGGAGACGTGTGAAGCTACTACAGTACCACTTAGTGTCATATGCACAATATCATAAGAAAACACAATACACAGTTATACTAAAAATAAAGGTACTTTATTTTTATGGCAATATGCCAAAGTATCTTAGAGTGTACCCTCAGTGAGAGGATAGGAAATATACACAAGATATATATACACAATAGCAAAAATATGCAGTATAGTCTTAGAAAACAGTGCAAACAATGTATAGGTACAATAGGATGCAATGGGGAAACATAGAGATAGGGGCAACACAAACCATATACTCCAAAAGTGGAATGCGAACCACGAATGGACCCCAAACCTATGTGACCTTGTAGAGGGTCGCTGGGACTATTAGAAAATAGTGAGAGTTAGAAAAATAACCCTCCCCAAGACCCTGAAAAGTGAGTGCAAAGTGCACTAAAGTTCCCCTAAGGACAAAGAAGTCGTGTTAGAGGAATAATGCAGGAAAGACACAAACCAGCAATGCAACAACTGTGGATTTCCAATCTAGGGTACCTGTGGAACAAGGGGACCAAGTCCAAAAGTCACAAGCAAGTCGGAGATGGGCAGATGCCCAGGAAATGCCAGCTGCGGGTGCAAAGAAGCTTCTACTAGACAGAAGAAGCTGACGTTTCTGCAGGAACGAAAAGGGCTAGAGACTTCCCCTTTGGTGGACGGATCCCTCTTGCCTTGGAAAGTCGTGCAGAAGTATTTTCCCGCCAGAAGGACGCCAACAAGCCTTGCTAGTTGCAAATCATGCGTTTGGCGTTTTTGGACGCTGCCAGGGCCCAGGAGGGACCAGGAGGTCGCAAATTGGAACTGAAGAGAGAGGAGACGTCGTGCAAGACAAAGAGCCCTCACTGAAGCAGGTAGCTCCCGGGGAAGTGCCAGAAACAGGCACTACGAGGATGCGTGAAACGGTGCTCGCCGAAGTTGCACAAAGGAGTCCCGCGTCGCCGGAGACCAACTTAGAAAGTCGTGCAATGCAGGTTAGAGTGCCGTGGACCCAGGCTTGGCTGTGCACAAAGGATTTCCGCTGGAAGTGCACAGGGGCCGGAGTAGCTGCAAAGTCGCGGTTCCCAGCAATGCAGTGCAGCGAGGTGAGGCAAGGACTTACCTCCACCAAACTTGGGCTGAAGAGTCACTGGACTGTGGGGGTCACTTGGACAGAGTCGCTGGATTCGAGGGACCTCGCTCGTCGTGCTGAGAGGAGACCCAAGGGACCAGTAATGCAGCTTTTTGGTGCCTGCGGTTGCAGGGGGAAGATTCCGTCGACCCACGGGAGATTTCTTCGGAGCTTCTGGTGCAGAGAGGAGGCAGACTACCCCTACAGCATGCACAAGCAGGAAAACAGTCGAGAAGGCGGCAGGATCAGCGTTACAGAGTTGCAGTAGTCGTCTTTGCTACTATGTTGCAGGTTTGCAGGCTTCCAGCGCGGTCAGCAGTCGATTCCTTATCAGAAGGTGAAGAGAGAGATGCAGAGGAACTCGGATGAGCTCTTGCATTCGTTATCTAAAGTTTCCCCAGAGACAGAGACCCTAAATAGCCAGAAAAGAGGGTTTGGCTACCTAGGAGAGAGGATAGGCTACTAACACCTGAAGGAGCCTATCAGCAGGAGTCTCTGACGTCACCTGGTGGCACTGGCCACTCAGAGCAGTCCAGTGTGCCAGCAGCACCTCTGTTTCCAAGATGGCAGAGGTCTGGAGCACACTGGAGGAGCTCTGGACACCTCCCAGGGGAGGTGCAGGTCAGGGGAGTGGTCACTCCCCTTTCCTTTGTCCAGTTTCGCGCCAGAGCAGGGCTAAGGGGTCCCCTGAACCGGTGTAGACTTTCATATGCAGAATTGGGCACCTCTGTGCCCAACAAAGCATTTCCAGAGGCTGGGGGAGGCTACTCCTCCCCTGCCTTCACACCATTTTCCAAAGGGAGAGGGTGTCACACCCTCTCTCAGAGGAAGTTCTTTGTTCTGCCATCCTGGGCCAGGCCTGGCTGGACCCCAGGAGGGCAGATGCCTGTCTGAGGGGTTGGCAGCAGCAACAGCTGCAGTGAAACCCCAGGAAGGGCAGTTTGGCAGTACCAGGGTCTGTGCTACAGACCACTGGGATCATGGGATTGTGCCAACTATGCCAGGATGGCATAGAGGGGGCAATTCCATGATCATAGACATGTTACATGGCCATATTCGGAGTTACCATTGTGAAGCTACATATAGGTAGTGACCTATATGTAGTGCACGCGTGTAATGGTGTCCCCGCACTCACAAAGTTCAGGGAATTGGCTCTGAACAATGTGGGGGCACCTTGGCTAGTGCCAGGGTGCCCTCACACTAAGTAACTTTGCACCTAACCTTTACCAGGTAAAGGTTAGACATAGAGGTGACTTATAAGTTACTTAAGTGCAGTGTAAAATGGCTGTGAAATAACGTGGACGTTATTTCACTCAGGCTGCAGTGGCAGGCCTGTGTAAGAATTGTCAGAGCTCCCTATGGGTGGCAAAAGAAATGCTGCAGCCCATAGGGATCTCCTGGAACCCCAATACCCTGGGTACCTCAGTACCATATACTAGGGAATTATAAGGGTGTTCCAGTAAGCCAATGTAAATTGGTAAAATTGGTCACTAGCCTGTCAGTGACAATTTGAAATAAATGAGAGAGCATAACCACTGAGGTTCTGGTTAGCAGAGCCTCAGTGAGACAGTTAGGCACCACACAGGGAACACATACATATAGGCCACAAACTTATGAGCACTGGGGTCCTGACTAGCAGGGTCCCAGTGACACATAACAAACATACTGAAAACATAGGGTTTTCACTATGAGCACTGGGCCCTGGCTGGCAGGATCCCAGTGAGACAGTGAAAACACCCTGACATACACTCACAAACAGGCCAAAAGTGGGGGTAACAAGGCTAGAAAGAGGCTACTTTCTCACACAACCCCCCCCCAAACGAAGGACAATAAGGCTAACCTTGGCCAGTTGAGACTTTATTGTCTAAGTGGTGATAAGTAGAGAGTAGCTCTGCAATAGACTGGTTACTCCCTTTATCATCCACTATATGGTTACTTCCCTGTGGGGATGTAAACCACCCTGTTTGAAGTTTTTTAGCTAAGCAACAATGTGAAGATGTATTTTCAGAGTTTCTATCAGTAAGTTTTAGTTTAGAGCAGTGGGAGTTGTCCACTGAACCTATTTGTAGTGATGGAAATGCCAGACAGGGATGCTGTCTCAGAAAAGCCATAGCTGGGCAAAAACTTTGTCCATCTGGCTGGAAGAGAGAACAGGGATGCTGTTTCTCTTGAGTTGGAGCAGGGAAGGGATGCTGTCCTATGAGCTCCACACTAGGGCAGGGATGCTGTCCTAAGTGTTGTGAGGTAGTGCAGGGTTTCTGCACTAAAGTTTCTCTGGGAGGGTTGGAGGGATGCTCCATGTTAACTAAAATGGTGCTCTTTTTGTCACCAATGTTAGTTATCCCACAGAGAGGTACTTCTACCTCAGGGAGTCCAGCTTTGCCAGCTGATGATTCCCTTGGAACAGGTGCCACCCCAGGAGAGGTTTCTCCCACCACAGGAATGGTATCCTGAACGGTAGGGTGGTTAGGGGATACTGTGATACCCTTTTTACCTGTTGATGGAGAGGGATCCTGAGTTTTCAGGCCTTCTCTCCTTTGCTTTTTCATTTCAGTAGAAATGAGAGGGAACAATTCCTCAGGGATGCCCAGCATGGCTGCATGGGCATAAAACTCTACATCAGCCCAACCTGAGGCCTCTAGGTCATTACCTAAGAGACAGTCTACAGGTAAGCTAGGTGATACCACCACCTGCTTAGGGCCAGTAACTCCACCCCAACTAAACTGAATTATAGCTAAGGGAAGAAACTTAGTGGAGTTATGGACATCAATAATCTTATACTGTTGTCCAATGATGTGTTGTTCAGGAGGCACTAGGTTTTCAGTCACCAAAGTGAAACTGGCACCTGTGTCCCTGTAGGCCAAGGCCTCAACACCATTTATTGAAACTGTCTGCCTGTACTTATCCATTGTAAGGGGACAAGCAGCCAGTGTGGCAAGGCCAATGCCACTAGGTGTGACAGAAACTGTCTTGGGACTGATTACATCAGTTTCCACTATGGACCCATAAGTGAACCCAATTACACCCTTTGCTTGACTGTTGCCAGCAGTCCCACCACTAGTACCACTACTGCTAGGGGCACTAGAGCTTGATGTATTAGTGGTGGTAGGCCCAGGGGGTTTACCTGGACAGGACTTATCCCCTGGCCTATGGCCTCTGTTTTTACACACAAAGCACCAAGGCTTTTTAATGTGTGCAGGTTGGGAAGAAGAGGAAGAATTTGTTTTATCCCCACCGTCTGAAGAGTGTTTAAGATTTGAAGTGGGATCTTTGGTTTTACCCTTATCCCCATGCTTATCTTGTGATTTTTCACCATCTTTCTTCTTATTGCCATCTTTGTCACCCCCTGTATGAACTTTTCTGTTCACCCTTGTTCTGACCCATTTGTCTGCCTTCTTTCCCAATTCTTGGGGAGAGGTCAGATCAGAGTCTACCAGGTACTGGTGCAACAAATCAGATACACAATTATTAAGTATATGCTCTCTCAGGATCAAGTTATACAGGCTGTCATAATTAGTAACTTTACTGCCGTGTAACCACCCCTCCAAGGCCTTCACTGAATGGTCAATGAAATCAACCCAGTCTTGTGAAGACTCCTTTTTGGTCTCTCTGAACTTTATCCTGTATTGTTCAGTGGTTAAGCCATAACCATCCAGGAGTGCATTCTTAAGAACTTGGAAATTATTAGCATCATTTTCTTTCACAGTGTAGGAGGCTGGACTGGCTTGTAGTGAGTAGCAAGGGGTACTTGCACCTTGCACCAGGCCCAGTTATCCCTTATTAGTGTATAGGGTGTCTAGCAGCTTAGGCTGATAGATAATGGTAGCTTAGCAGAGCAGCTTAGGCTGAACTAGGAGACGTGTGAAGCTACTACAGTACCACTTAGTGTCATATGCACAATATCATAAGAAAACACAATACACAGTTATACTAAAAATAAAGGTACTTTATTTTTATGGCAATATGCCAAAGTATCTTAGAGTGTACCCTCAGTGAGAGGATAGGAAATATACACAAGATATATATACACAATAGCAAAAATATGCAGTATAGTCTTAGAAAACAGTGCAAACAATGTATAGGTACAATAGGATGCAATGGGGAAACATAGAGATAGGGGCAACACAAACCATATACTCCAAAAGTGGAATGCAAACCACGAATGGACCCCAAACCTATGTGACCTTGTAGAGGGTCGCTGGGACTATTAGAAAATAGTGAGAGTTAGAAAAATAACCCTCCCCGAGACCCTGAAAAGTGAGTGCAAAGTGCACTAAAGTTCCCCTAAGGACAAAGAAGTCATGTTAGAGGAATAATGCAGGAAAGACACAAACCAGCAATGCAACAACTGTGGATTTCCAATCTAGGGTACCTGTGGAACAAGGGGACCAAGGCCAAAAGTCACAAGCAAGTCGGAGATGGGCAGATGCCCAGGAAATGCCAGCTGCGGGTGCAAAGAAGCTTCTACTGGACAGAAGAAGCTGAGGTTTCTGCAGGAACGAAAAGGGCTAGAGACTTCCCCTTTGGTGGACGGATCCCTCTTGCCTTGGAGAGTCGTGCAGAAGTGTTTTCCAGCCGGAAGGACGCCAACAAGCCTTGCTAGTCGCAAATTGTGTATTTGGCGTTTTTGGACGCTGCCAGGGCCCAGGAGGGACCAGGAGGTCGCAAATTGAACCTGAAGAGAGAGGAGACGTCGAGCAAGACAAAGAGCACTGAAGCAGGTAGTATCCGGGGAAGTGCCAGAAACAGGCACTACAAGGATGCGTGAAACGGTGCTCGCCGAAGTTGCACAAAGGAGTCCCACGTCGCCGGAGACCAACTTAGAAAGTCGTGCAATGCAGGTTAGAGTGCCGTGGACCCAGGCTTGGCTGTGCACAAAGGATTTCCACCGGAAGTGCACAGGGGCCGGAGTAGCTGCAAAGTCGCGGTTCCCAGCAATGCAGCCCAGCGAGGTGAGGCAAGGACTTACCTCCACCAAACTTGGACTGAAGAGTCACTGGACTGTGGGGGTCACTTGGACAGAGTCGCTGGATTCGAGGGACCTCGCTCGTCGTGCTGAGAGGAGACCCAAGGGACCGGTAATGCAGCTTTTTGGTGCCTGCGGTTGCAGGGGGAAGATTCCGTCGACCCACGGGAGATTTCTTCGGAGCTTCTGGTGCAGAGAGGAGGCAGACTACCCCCACAGCATGCACAACCAGGAAAACAGTCGAGAAGGCGGCAGGATCAGCGTTACAGAGTTGCAGTAGTCATCTTTGCTACTATGTTGCAGGTTTGCAGGCTTCCAGCGCGGTCAGCAGTCGATTCCTTATCAGAAGGTGAAGAGAGAGATGCAGAGGAACTCGGCTGAGCTCATGCATTCGTTATCTGAAGTTTCCCCAGAGACAGAGACCCTAAATAGCCAGAAAAGAGGGTTTGGCTACCTAGGAGAGAGGATAGGCTACTAACACCTGAAGGAGCCTATCAGCAGGAGTCTCTGACGTCACCTGGTGGCACTGGCCACTCAGAGCAGTCCAGTGTGCCAGCAGCACCTCTGTTTCCAAGATGGCAGAGGTCTGGAGCACACTGGAGGAGCTCTGGACACCTCCCAGGGGAGGTGCAGGTCAGGGGAGTGGTCACTCCCCTTTCCTTTGTCCAGTTTCGCACCAGAGCAGGGGCTAAGGGGTCCCTGAACCGGTGTAGACTGGCTTATGCAGAATTGGGCACCTCTGTGCCCAACAAAGCATTTCCAGAGGCTGGGGGAGGCTACTCCTCCCCTGCCTTCACACCATTTTCCAAAGGGAGAGGGTGTCACACCCTCTCTCAGAGGAAGTTCTTTGTTCTGCCAT
>NW_027150278.1:0-47691 GCF_031143425.1 Pleurodeles waltl | reverse complement strand
AATTCCCGCCTTTTACCAGGATGATGGACAGCTTTCCAGAACGACACCACTGCGTTTACCGCCGATTCAGGTCGTGCGTTGTTGGTGCGCAGAAGCACGAGGACATCTCCACAAAGACGCACTAGTAACGATCACATTGCCAAAGGCACACAAGGTTGCTGGTGAGGTTTCCCCCGTGGCCCATCACGTAGTCTTAGTGTACAATATAAACGGGGCATATGAAAACATGCTAGGTAACGCTTACTGACTTACTCGTAGAAAATACTCCGGTTGGGTAGGCCATGATGCTCATTTTACAGAAACTAAACCTCAAAGGAAGCACTTACAAATATAAACGTAGCAGGTGCCCCAGTTGAAGCTCAGCTTCTGGAAAGGACAAGCCACCCTAACTTGGGCTTGGCAAAGATAAAGCAAGGCTGTGCGCTCATAGATTCCATAGCAGAAAAAGATCTAGAATCCTTCCTGGAGGTCAACTGATGATGTACTGGAGCGTAATCTGTATCTGACTGTGACGCGCGGGTTCTATCTTCCTCTCCTGCAGACACAGAGTAGAAGGTTCTCCCTTTATGAATCACCTGAAAGCTCCGCCCGCTGAGCCACGTCCCGTCCACCCTCGTAGTAGGCAAGGGAATTCCCGCCTTTTACCAGGATGATGGACAGCTTTCCAAAACGACACCACTGCGTTTACCGCCGATTCAGGTTGTGCGCAGAAGCACGAGGACATCTCCACAAAGACGCACTAGTAACGATCACATTGCCAAAGGCACACAAGGTTGCTGGTGAGGTTTCCCCCGAGGCCCATCACGTAGTCTTAGTGTACAATATAAACGGGGCATATGAAAACATGCTAGGTAACGCTTACTGACTTACTCGTAGAAAATACTCCGGTTGGGTAGGCCATGATGCTCATTTTACAGAAACTAAACCTCAAAGGAAGCACTTACAAATATAAACGTAGCAGGTGCCCCAGTTGAAGCTCAGCTTCTGGAAAGGACAAGCCACCCTAACTTGGGCTTGGCAAAGATAAAGCAAGGCTGTGCGCTCATAGATTCCATAGCAGAAAACAATCTAGAATCCTTCCTGGAGGTGAATTGATGATGTACTGGAGCGTAATCTGTATCTGACTGTGACGCGCGGGTTCTATCTTCCTCTCCTGCAGACACAGAGTAGCTGGTTCTCCCTTTATGAATCACCTGTAAGCTCCGCCCGCTGAGCCACGCCCCGTCCACCCTCGTAGTAGGCAAAGGAATTCCCGCCTTTTACCAGGATGATGGACAGCTTTCCAAAACGACACCACTGCGTTTACCGCCGATTCAGGTTGTGCGCAGAAGCACGAGGACATCTCCACAAAGACGCACTAGTAACGATCACATTGCCAAAGGCACACAAGGTTGCTGGTGAGGTTTCCCCCGTGGCCCATCACGTAGTCTTAGTGTACAATATAAACGGGGCATATGAAAACATGCTAGGTAACGCTTACTGACTTACTCGTAGAAAATACTCCGGTTGGGTAGGCCATGATGCTCATTTTACAGAAACTAAACCTCAAAGGAAGCACTTACAAATATAAACGTAGCAGGTGCCCCAGTTGAAGCTCAGCTTCTGGAAAGGACAAGCCACCCTAACTCTTGGGCTGGGAAAAATAAAGCAAGGCTGTGCGCTCATAGATTCCATAGCAGAAAACAATCTAGAATCCTTCCTGGAGGTGAATTGATGATGTACTGGAGCGTAATCTGTATCTGACTGTGACGCGCGGGTTCTATCTTCCTCTCCTGCAGACACAGAGTAGAAGGTTCTCCCTTTATGAATCACCTGAAAGCTCCGCCCGCTGAGCCACGCCCCGTCCACCCTCGTAGTAGGCAAGGGAATTCCCGCCTTTTACCAGGATGATGGACAGCTTTCCAAAACGACACCACTGCGTTTACCGCCGATTCAGGTTGTGCGCAGAAGCACGAGGACATCTCCACAAAGACGCACTAGTAACGATCACATTGCCAAAGGCACACAAGGTTGCTGGTGAGGTTTCCCCCGTGGCCCATCACGTAGTCTTAGTGTACAATATAAACGGGGCATATGAAAACATGCTAGGTAACGCTTACTGACTTACTCGTAGAAAATACTCCGGTTGGGTAGGCCATGATGCTCATTTTACAGAAACTAAACCTCAAAGGAAGCACTTACAAATATAAACGTAGCATGTGCCCCAGTTGAAGCTCAGCTTCTGGAAAGGACAAGCCACCCTAACTTGGGCTTGGCAAAGATAAAGCAAGGCTGTGCGCTCATAGATTCCATAGCAGAAAACAATCTAGAATCCTTCCTGGAGGTGAATTGATGATGTACTGGAGCGTAATCTGTATCTGACTGTGACGCGCGGGTTCTATCTTCCTCTCCTGCAGACACAGAGTAGAAGGTTCTCCCTTTATGAATCACCTGAAAGCTCCGCCCGCTGAGCCACGCCCCGTCCACCCTCGTAGTAGGCAAGGGAATTCCCGCCTTTTACCAGGATGATGGACAGCTTTCCAAAACGACACCACTGCGTTTACCGCCGATTCAGGTTGTGCGCAGAAGCACGAGGACATCTCCACAAAGACGCACTAGTAACGATCACATTGCCAAAGGCACACAAGGTTGCTGGTGAGGTTTCCCCCGTGGCCCATCACGTAGTCTTAGTGTACAATATAAACGGGGCATATGAAAACATGCTAGGTAACGCTTACTGACTTACTCGTAGAAAATACTCCGGTTGGGTAGGCCATGATGCTCATTTTACAGAAACTAAACCTCAAAGGAAGCACTTACAAATATAAACGTAGCAGGTGCCCCAGTTGAAGCTCAGCTTCTGGAAAGGACAAGCCACCCTAACTCTTGGGCTGGGAAAGATAAAGCAAGGCTGTGCGCTCATAGATTCCATAGCAGAAAACAATCTAGAATCCTTCCTGGAGGTGAATTGATGATGTACTGGAGCGTAATCTGTATCTGACTGTGACGCGCGGGTTCTATCTTCCTCTCCTGCAGACACAGAGTAGAAGGTTCTCCCTTTATGAATCACCTGTAAGCTCCGCCCGCTGAGCCACGCCCCGTCCACCCTCGTAGTAGGCAAGGGAATTCCCGCCTTTTACCAGGATGATGGACGGCTTTCCAAAACGACACCACTGCGTTTACCGCCTATTCAGGTTGTGCGCAGAAGCACGAGGACATCTCCACAAAGACGCACTAGTAACGATCACATTGCCAAAGGCACACAAGGTTGCTGGAGACGTTTCCCCCGAGGCCCATCACGTAGTCTTAGTGTACAATATACACGGGGCATATGAAAACATGCTAGGTAACGCTTACTGACTTACTCGTAGAAAATACTCCGGTTGGGTAGGCCATGATGCTCATTTTACAGAAACTAAACCTCAACAGGAAGCACTTACAAATATAAACGTAGCAGGTGCCCCAGTTGAAGCTCAGCTTCTGGAAAGGACAAGCCACCCTAACTCTTGGGCTGGGAAAGATAAAGCAAGGCTGTGCGCTCATAGATTCCATAGCAGAAAACAATCTAGAATCCTTCCTGGAGGTCAACTGATGATGTACTGGAGCGTAATCTGTATCTGACTGTGACGCGCGGGTTCTATCTTCCTCTCCTGCAGACACAGAGTAGCTGGTTCTCCCTTTATGAATCACCTGTAAGCTCCGCCCGCTGAGCCACGCCCCGTCCACCCTCGTAGTAGGCAAAGGAATTCCCGCCTTTTACCAGGATGATGGACAGCTTTCCAGAACGACACCACTGCGTTTACCGCCGATTCAGGTCGTGCGTTGTTGGTGCGCAGAAGCACGAGGACATCTCCACAAAGACGCACTAGTAACGATCACATTGCCAAAGGCACACAAGGTTGCTGGTGAGGTTTCCCCCGTGGCCCATCACGTAGTCTTAGTGTACAATATAAACGGGGCATATGAAAACATGCTAGGTAACGCTTACTGACTTACTCGTAGAAAATACTCCGGTTGGGTAGGCCATGATGCTCATTTTACAGAAACTAAACCTCAAAGGAAGCACTTACAAATATAAACGTAGCAGGTGCCCCAGTTGAAGCTCAGCTTCTGGAAAGGACAAGCCACCCTAACTTGGGCTTGGCAAAGATAAAGCAAGGCTGTGCGCTCATAGATTCCATAGCAGAAAAAGATCTAGAATCCTTCCTGGAGGTCAACTGATGATGTACTGGAGCGTAATCTGTATCTGACTGTGACGCGCGGGTTCTATCTTCCTCTCCTGAAGACACAGAGTAGCTGGTTCTCCCTTTATGAATCACCTGTAAGCTCCGCCCGCTGAGCCACGCCCCGTCCACCCTCGTAGTAGGCAAAGGAATTCCCGCCTTTTACCAGGATGATGGACAGCTTTCCAAAACGACACCACTGCGTTTACCGCCGATTCAGGTCGTGCGTTGTTGGTGCGCAGAAGCACGAGGACATCTCCACAAAGACGCACTAGTAACGATCACATTGCCAAAGGCACACAAGGTTGCTGGTGAGGTTTCCCCCGAGGCCCATCACGTAGTCTTAGTGTACAATATACACGGGGCATATGAAAACATGCTAGGTAACGCTTACTGACTTACTCGTAGAAAATACTCCGGTTGGGTAGGCCATGATGCTCATTTTACAGAAACTAAACCTCAACAGGAAGCACTTACAAATATAAACGTAGCAGGTGCCCCAGTTGAAGCTCTGTTTCTGGAAAGGACAAACCACCCTAACTCTTGGGCTGGGAAAGATAAAGCAAGGCTGTGCGCTCATAGATTCCATAGCAGAAAACAATCTAGAATCCTTCCTGGAGGTGAATTGATGATGTACTGGAGCGTAATCTGTATCTGACTGTGACGCGCGGGTTCTATCTTCCTCTCCTGCAGACACAGAGTAGAAGGTTCTCCCTTTATGAATCACCTGTAAGCTCCGCCCGCTGAGCCACGCCCCGTCCACCCTCGTAGTAGGCAAGGGAATTCCCGCCTTTTACCAGGATGATGGACAGCTTTCCAAAACGACACCACTGCGTTTACCGCCGATTCAGGTTGTGCGCAGAAGCACGAGGACATCTCCACAAAGACGCACTAGTAACGATCACATTGCCAAAGGCACACAAGGTTGCTGGAGACGTTTCCCCCGAGGCCCATCACGTAGTCTTAGTGTACAATATAAACGGGGCATATGAAAACATGCTAGGTAACGCTTACTGACTTACTCGTAGAAAATACTCCGTTGGGTAGGCCATGATGCTCATTTTACAGAAACTAAACCTCAACAGGAAGCACTTACAAATATAAACGTAGCAGGTGCCCCAGTTGAAGCTCAGCTTCTGGAAAGGACAAGCCACCCTAACTCTTGGGCTGGGAAAGATAAAGCAAGGCTGTGCGCTCATAGATTCCATAGCAGAAAACAATCTAGAATCCTTCCTGGAGGTGAATTGATGATGTACTGGAGCGTAATCTGTATCTGACTGTGACGCGCGGGTTCTATCTTCCTCTCCTGCAGACACAGAGTAGAAGGTTCTCCCTTTATGAATCACCTGTAAGCTCCGCCCGCTGAGCCACGCCCCGTCCACCCTCGTAGTAGGCAAGGGAATTCCCGCATTTTACCAGGATGATGGACAGTTTTCCAAAACGACACCACTGCGTTTACCGCCGATTCAGGTTGTGTGCAGAAGCACGAGGACATCTCCACAAAGACGCACTAGTAACGATCACATTGCCAAAGCCACACAAGGTTGCTGGAGACGTTTCCCCCGAGGCCCATCACGTAGTCTTAGTGTACAATATACACGGGGCATATGAAAACATGCTAGGTAACGCTTACTGACTTACTCGTAGAAAATACTCCGGTTGGGTAGGCCATGATGCTCATTTTACAGAAACTAAACCTCAACAGGAAGCACTTACAAATATAAACGTAGCAGGTGCCCCAGTTGAAGCTCAGCTTCTGGAAAGGACAAGCCACCCTAACTCTTGGGCTGGGAAAGATAAAGCAAGGCTGTGCGCTCATAGATTCCATAGCAGAAAACAATCTAGAATCCTTCCTGGAGGTGAATTGATGATGTACTGGAGCGTAATCTGTATCTGACTGTGACGCGCGGGTTCTATCTTCCTCTCCTGCAGACACAGAGTAGAAGGTTCTCCCTTTATGAATCACCTGTAAGCTCCGCCCGCTGAGCCACGCCCCGTCCACCCTCGTAGTAGGCAAGGGAATTCCCGCATTTTACCAGGATGATGGACAGTTTTCCAAAACGACACCACTGCGTTTACCGCCGATTCAGGTTGTGTGCAGAAGCACGAGGACATCTCCACAAAGACGCACTAGTAACGATCACATTGCCAAAGCCACACAAGGTTGCTGGAGACGTTTCCCCCGAGGCCCATCACGTAGTCTTAGTGTACAATATACACGGGGCATATGAAAACATGCTAGGTAACGCTTACTGACTTACTCGTAGAAAATACTCCGGTTGGGTAGGCCATGATGCTCATTTTACAGAAACTAAACCTCAACAGGAAGCACTTACAAATATAAACGTAGCAGGTGCCCCAGTTGAAGCTCAGCTTCTGGAAAGGACAAGCCACCCTAACTCTTGGGCTGGGAAAGATAAAGCAAGGCTGTGCGCTCATAGATTCCATAGCAGAAAACAATCTAGAATCCTTCCTGGAGGTGAATTGATGATGTACTGGAGCGTAATCTGTATCTGACTGTGACGCGCGGGTTCTATCTTCCTCTCCTGCAGACACAGAGTAGAAGGTTCTCCCTTTATGAATCACCTGAAAGCTCCGCCCGCTGAGCCACGCCCCGTCCACCCTCGTAGTAGGCAAGGGAATTCCCGCCTTTTACCAGGATGATGGACAGCTTTCCAGAACGACACCACTGCGTTTACCGCCGATTCAGGTCGTGCGTTGTTGGTGCGCAGAAGCACGAGGACATCTCCACAAAGACGCACTAGTAACGATCACATTGCCAAAGGCACACAAGGTTGCTGGTGAGGTTTCCCCCGTGGCCCATCACGTAGTCTTAGTGTACAATATAAACGGGGCATATGAAAACATGCTAGGTAACGCTTACTGACTTACTCGTAGAAAATACTCCGGTTGGGTAGGCCATGATGCTCATTTTACAGAAACTAAACCTCAAAGGAAGCACTTACAAATATAAACGTAGCAGGTGCCCCAGTTGAAGCTCAGCTTCTGGAAAGGACAAGCCACCCTAACTTGGGCTTGGCAAAGATAAAGCAAGGCTGTGCGCTCATAGATTCCATAGCAGAAAAAGATCTAGAATCCTTCCTGGAGGTCAACTGATGATGTACTGGAGCGTAATCTGTATCTGACTGTGACGCGCGGGTTCTATCTTCCTCTCCTGCAGACACAGAGTAGAAGGTTCTCCCTTTATGAATCACCTGAAAGCTCCGCCCGCTGAGCCACGCCCCGTCCACCCTCGTAGTAGGCAAGGGAATTCCCGCCTTTTACCAGGATGATGGACAGCTTTCCAAAACGACACCACTGCGTTTACCGCCGATTCAGGTTGTGTGCAGAAGCACGAGGACATCTCCACAAAGACGCACTAGTAACGATCACATTGCCAAAGCCACACAAGGTTGCTGGAGACGTTTCCCCCGTGGCCCATCACGTAGTCTTAGTGTACAATATAAACGGGGCATATGAAAACATGCTAGGTAACGCTTACTGACTTACTCGTAGAAAATACTCCGGTTGGGTAGGCCATGATGCTCATTTTACAGAAACTAAACCTCAACAGGAAGCACTTACAAATATAAACGTAGCAGGTGCCCCAGTTGAAGCTCAGCTTCTGGAAAGGACAAGCCACCCTAACTCTTGGGCTGGGAAAGATAAAGCAAGGCTGTGCGCTCATAGATTCCATAGCAGAAAACAATCTAGAATCCTTCCTGGAGGTGAATTGATGATGTACTGGAGCGTAATCTGTATCTGACTGTGACGCGCGGGTTCTATCTTCCTCTCCTGCAGACACAGAGTAGAAGGTTCTCCCTTTATGAATCACCTGAAAGCTCCGCCCGCTGAGCCACGCCCCGTCCACCCTCGTAGTAGGCAAGGGAATTCCCGCCTTTTACCAGGATGATGGACAGCTTTCCAGAACGACACCACTGCGTTTACCGCCGATTCAGGTCGTGCGTTGTTGGTGCGCAGAAGCACGAGGACATCTCCACAAAGACGCACTAGTAACGATCACATTGCCAAAGGCACACAAGGTTGCTGGTGAGGTTTCCCCCGTGGCCCATCACGTAGTCTTAGTGTACAATATAAACGGGGCATATGAAAACATGCTAGGTAACGCTTACTGACTTACTCGTAGAAAATACTCCGGTTGGGTAGGCCATGATGCTCATTTTACAGAAACTAAACCTCAAAGGAAGCACTTACAAATATAAACGTAGCAGGTGCCCCAGTTGAAGCTCAGCTTCTGGAAAGGACAAGCCACCCTAACTTGGGCTTGGCAAAGATAAAGCAAGGCTGTGCGCTCATAGATTCCATAGCAGAAAAAGATCTAGAATCCTTCCTGGAGGTCAACTGATGATGTACTGGAGCGTAATCTGTATCTGACTGTGACGCGCGGGTTCTATCTTCCTCTCCTGCAGACACAGAGTAGAAGGTTCTCCCTTTATGAATCACCTGAAAGCTCCGCCCGCTGAGCCACGCCCCGTCCACCCTCGTAGTAGGCAAGGGAATTCCCGCCTTTTACCAGGATGATGGACAGCTTTCCAAAACGACACCACTGCGTTTACCGCCGATTCAGGTTGTGCGCAGAAGCACGAGGACATCTCCACAAAGACGCACTAGTAACGATCACATTGCCAAAGGCACACAAGGTTGCTGGTGAGGTTTCCCCCGAGGCCCATCACGTAGTCTTAGTGTACAATATAAACGGGGCATATGAAAACATGCTAGGTAACGCTTACTGACTTACTCGTAGAAAATACTCCGGTTGGGTAGGCCATGATGCTCATTTTACAGAAACTAAACCTCAAAGGAAGCACTTACAAATATAAACGTAGCAGGTGCCCCAGTTGAAGCTCAGCTTCTGGAAAGGACAAGCCACCCTAACTTGGGCTTGGCAAAGATAAAGCAAGGCTGTGCGCTCATAGATTCCATAGCAGAAAACAATCTAGAATCCTTCCTGGAGGTGAATTGATGATGTACTGGAGCGTAATCTGTATCTGACTGTGACGCGCGGGTTCTATCTTCCTCTCCTGCAGACACAGAGTAGCTGGTTCTCCCTTTATGAATCACCTGTAAGCTCCGCCCGCTGAGCCACGCCCCGTCCACCCTCGTAGTAGGCAAAGGAATTCCCGCCTTTTACCAGGATGATGGACAGCTTTCCAAAACGACACCACTGCGTTTACCGCCGATTCAGGTTGTGCGCAGAAGCACGAGGACATCTCCACAAAGACGCACTAGTAACGATCACATTGCCAAAGGCACACAAGGTTGCTGGTGAGGTTTCCCCCGTGGCCCATCACGTAGTCTTAGTGTACAATATAAACGGGGCATATGAAAACATGCTAGGTAACGCTTACTGACTTACTCGTAGAAAATACTCCGGTTGGGTAGGCCATGATGCTCATTTTACAGAAACTAAACCTCAAAGGAAGCACTTACAAATATAAACGTAGCAGGTGCCCCAGTTGAAGCTCAGCTTCTGGAAAGGACAAGCCACCCTAACTCTTGGGCTGGGAAAAATAAAGCAAGGCTGTGCGCTCATAGATTCCATAGCAGAAAACAATCTAGAATCCTTCCTGGAGGTGAATTGATGATGTACTGGAGCGTAATCTGTATCTGACTGTGACGCGCGGGTTCTATCTTCCTCTCCTGCAGACACAGAGTAGAAGGTTCTCCCTTTATGAATCACCTGAAAGCTCCGCCCGCTGAGCCACGCCCCGTCCACCCTCGTAGTAGGCAAGGGAATTCCCGCCTTTTACCAGGATGATGGACAGCTTTCCAAAACGACACCACTGCGTTTACCGCCGATTCAGGTTGTGCGCAGAAGCACGAGGACATCTCCACAAAGACGCACTAGTAACGATCACATTGCCAAAGGCACACAAGGTTGCTGGTGAGGTTTCCCCCGTGGCCCATCACGTAGTCTTAGTGTACAATATAAACGGGGCATATGAAAACATGCTAGGTAACGCTTACTGACTTACTCGTAGAAAATACTCCGGTTGGGTAGGCCATGATGCTCATTTTACAGAAACTAAACCTCAAAGGAAGCACTTACAAATATAAACGTAGCATGTGCCCCAGTTGAAGCTCAGCTTCTGGAAAGGACAAGCCACCCTAACTTGGGCTTGGCAAAGATAAAGCAAGGCTGTGCGCTCATAGATTCCATAGCAGAAAACAATCTAGAATCCTTCCTGGAGGTGAATTGATGATGTACTGGAGCGTAATCTGTATCTGACTGTGACGCGCGGGTTCTATCTTCCTCTCCTGCAGACACAGAGTAGAAGGTTCTCCCTTTATGAATCACCTGAAAGCTCCGCCCGCTGAGCCACGCCCCGTCCACCCTCGTAGTAGGCAAGGGAATTCCCGCCTTTTACCAGGATGATGGACAGCTTTCCAAAACGACACCACTGCGTTTACCGCCGATTCAGGTTGTGCGCAGAAGCACGAGGACATCTCCACAAAGACGCACTAGTAACGATCACATTGCCAAAGGCACACAAGGTTGCTGGTGAGGTTTCCCCCGTGGCCCATCACGTAGTCTTAGTGTACAATATAAACGGGGCATATGAAAACATGCTAGGTAACGCTTACTGACTTACTCGTAGAAAATACTCCGGTTGGGTAGGCCATGATGCTCATTTTACAGAAACTAAACCTCAAAGGAAGCACTTACAAATATAAACGTAGCAGGTGCCCCAGTTGAAGCTCAGCTTCTGGAAAGGACAAGCCACCCTAACTCTTGGGCTGGGAAAGATAAAGCAAGGCTGTGCGCTCATAGATTCCATAGCAGAAAACAATCTAGAATCCTTCCTGGAGGTGAATTGATGATGTACTGGAGCGTAATCTGTATCTGACTGTGACGCGCGGGTTCTATCTTCCTCTCCTGCAGACACAGAGTAGAAGGTTCTCCCTTTATGAATCACCTGTAAGCTCCGCCCGCTGAGCCACGCCCCGTCCACCCTCGTAGTAGGCAAGGGAATTCCCGCCTTTTACCAGGATGATGGACGGCTTTCCAAAACGACACCACTGCGTTTACCGCCTATTCAGGTTGTGCGCAGAAGCACGAGGACATCTCCACAAAGACGCACTAGTAACGATCACATTGCCAAAGGCACACAAGGTTGCTGGAGACGTTTCCCCCGAGGCCCATCACGTAGTCTTAGTGTACAATATACACGGGGCATATGAAAACATGCTAGGTAACGCTTACTGACTTACTCGTAGAAAATACTCCGGTTGGGTAGGCCATGATGCTCATTTTACAGAAACTAAACCTCAACAGGAAGCACTTACAAATATAAACGTAGCAGGTGCCCCAGTTGAAGCTCAGCTTCTGGAAAGGACAAGCCACCCTAACTCTTGGGCTGGGAAAGATAAAGCAAGGCTGTGCGCTCATAGATTCCATAGCAGAAAACAATCTAGAATCCTTCCTGGAGGTCAACTGATGATGTACTGGAGCGTAATCTGTATCTGACTGTGACGCGCGGGTTCTATCTTCCTCTCCTGCAGACACAGAGTAGCTGGTTCTCCCTTTATGAATCACCTGTAAGCTCCGCCCGCTGAGCCACGCCCCGTCCACCCTCGTAGTAGGCAAAGGAATTCCCGCCTTTTACCAGGATGATGGACAGCTTTCCAGAACGACACCACTGCGTTTACCGCCGATTCAGGTCGTGCGTTGTTGGTGCGCAGAAGCACGAGGACATCTCCACAAAGACGCACTAGTAACGATCACATTGCCAAAGGCACACAAGGTTGCTGGTGAGGTTTCCCCCGTGGCCCATCACGTAGTCTTAGTGTACAATATAAACGGGGCATATGAAAACATGCTAGGTAACGCTTACTGACTTACTCGTAGAAAATACTCCGGTTGGGTAGGCCATGATGCTCATTTTACAGAAACTAAACCTCAAAGGAAGCACTTACAAATATAAACGTAGCAGGTGCCCCAGTTGAAGCTCAGCTTCTGGAAAGGACAAGCCACCCTAACTTGGGCTTGGCAAAGATAAAGCAAGGCTGTGCGCTCATAGATTCCATAGCAGAAAAAGATCTAGAATCCTTCCTGGAGGTCAACTGATGATGTACTGGAGCGTAATCTGTATCTGACTGTGACGCGCGGGTTCTATCTTCCTCTCCTGAAGACACAGAGTAGCTGGTTCTCCCTTTATGAATCACCTGTAAGCTCCGCCCGCTGAGCCACGCCCCGTCCACCCTCGTAGTAGGCAAAGGAATTCCCGCCTTTTACCAGGATGATGGACAGCTTTCCAAAACGACACCACTGCGTTTACCGCCGATTCAGGTCGTGCGTTGTTGGTGCGCAGAAGCACGAGGACATCTCCACAAAGACGCACTAGTAACGATCACATTGCCAAAGGCACACAAGGTTGCTGGTGAGGTTTCCCCCGAGGCCCATCACGTAGTCTTAGTGTACAATATACACGGGGCATATGAAAACATGCTAGGTAACGCTTACTGACTTACTCGTAGAAAATACTCCGGTTGGGTAGGCCATGATGCTCATTTTACAGAAACTAAACCTCAACAGGAAGCACTTACAAATATAAACGTAGCAGGTGCCCCAGTTGAAGCTCTGTTTCTGGAAAGGACAAACCACCCTAACTCTTGGGCTGGGAAAGATAAAGCAAGGCTGTGCGCTCATAGATTCCATAGCAGAAAACAATCTAGAATCCTTCCTGGAGGTGAATTGATGATGTACTGGAGCGTAATCTGTATCTGACTGTGACGCGCGGGTTCTATCTTCCTCTCCTGCAGACACAGAGTAGAAGGTTCTCCCTTTATGAATCACCTGTAAGCTCCGCCCGCTGAGCCACGCCCCGTCCACCCTCGTAGTAGGCAAGGGAATTCCCGCCTTTTACCAGGATGATGGACAGCTTTCCAAAACGACACCACTGCGTTTACCGCCGATTCAGGTTGTGCGCAGAAGCACGAGGACATCTCCACAAAGACGCACTAGTAACGATCACATTGCCAAAGGCACACAAGGTTGCTGGAGACGTTTCCCCCGAGGCCCATCACGTAGTCTTAGTGTACAATATAAACGGGGCATATGAAAACATGCTAGGTAACGCTTACTGACTTACTCGTAGAAAATACTCCGTTGGGTAGGCCATGATGCTCATTTTACAGAAACTAAACCTCAACAGGAAGCACTTACAAATATAAACGTAGCAGGTGCCCCAGTTGAAGCTCAGCTTCTGGAAAGGACAAGCCACCCTAACTCTTGGGCTGGGAAAGATAAAGCAAGGCTGTGCGCTCATAGATTCCATAGCAGAAAACAATCTAGAATCCTTCCTGGAGGTGAATTGATGATGTACTGGAGCGTAATCTGTATCTGACTGTGACGCGCGGGTTCTATCTTCCTCTCCTGCAGACACAGAGTAGAAGGTTCTCCCTTTATGAATCACCTGTAAGCTCCGCCCGCTGAGCCACGCCCCGTCCACCCTCGTAGTAGGCAAGGGAATTCCCGCATTTTACCAGGATGATGGACAGTTTTCCAAAACGACACCACTGCGTTTACCGCCGATTCAGGTTGTGTGCAGAAGCACGAGGACATCTCCACAAAGACGCACTAGTAACGATCACATTGCCAAAGCCACACAAGGTTGCTGGAGACGTTTCCCCCGAGGCCCATCACGTAGTCTTAGTGTACAATATACACGGGGCATATGAAAACATGCTAGGTAACGCTTACTGACTTACTCGTAGAAAATACTCCGGTTGGGTAGGCCATGATGCTCATTTTACAGAAACTAAACCTCAACAGGAAGCACTTACAAATATAAACGTAGCAGGTGCCCCAGTTGAAGCTCAGCTTCTGGAAAGGACAAGCCACCCTAACTCTTGGGCTGGGAAAGATAAAGCAAGGCTGTGCGCTCATAGATTCCATAGCAGAAAACAATCTAGAATCCTTCCTGGAGGTGAATTGATGATGTACTGGAGCGTAATCTGTATCTGACTGTGACGCGCGGGTTCTATCTTCCTCTCCTGCAGACACAGAGTAGAAGGTTCTCCCTTTATGAATCACCTGAAAGCTCCGCCCGCTGAGCCACGCCCCGTCCACCCTCGTAGTAGGCAAGGGAATTCCCGCCTTTTACCAGGATGATGGACAGCTTTCCAAAACGACACCACTGCGTTTACCGCCGATTCAGGTTGTGCGCAGAAGCACGAGGACATCTCCACAAAGACGCACTAGTAACGATCACATTGCCAAAGGCACACAAGGTTGCTGGTGAGGTTTCCCCCGTGGCCCATCACGTAGTCTTAGTGTACAATATAAACGGGGCATATGAAAACATGCTAGGTAACGCTTACTGACTTACTCGTAGAAAATACTCCGGTTGGGTAGGCCATGATGCTCATTTTACAGAAACTAAACCTCAAAGGAAGCACTTACAAATATAAACGTAGCAGGTGCCCCAGTTGAAGCTCAGCTTCTGGAAAGGACAAGCCACCCTAACTCTTGGGCTGGGAAAGATAAAGCAAGGCTGTGCGCTCATAGATTCCATAGCAGAAAACAATCTAGAATCCTTCCTGGAGGTGAATTGATGATGTACTGGAGCGTAATCTGTATCTGACTGTGACGCGCGGGTTCTATCTTCCTCTCCTGCAGACACAGAGTAGAAGGATCTCCCTTTATGAATCACCTGTAAGCTCCGCCTGCTGAGCCACGCCCCGTCCACCCTCGTAGTAGGCAAGGGAATTCCCGCCTTTTACCAGGATGATGGACGGCTTTCCAAAACGACACCACTGCGTTTACCGCCGATTCAGGTTGTGAGCAGAAGCACGAGGACATCTCCACAAAGACGCACTAGTAACGATCACATTGCCAAAGGCACACAAGGTTGCTGGAGACGTTTCCCCCGAGGCCCATCACGTAGTCTTAGTGTACAATATACACGGGGCATATGAAAACATGCTAGGTAACGCTTACTGACTTACTCGTAGAAAATACTCCGGTTGGGTTGGCCATGATGCTCATTTTACAGAAACTAAACCTCAAAGGAAGCACTTACAAATATAAACGTAGCAGGTGCCCCAGTTGAAGCTCAGCTTCTGGAAAGGACAAGCCACCCTAACTTGGGCTTGGCAAAGATAAAGCAAGGCTGTGCGCTCATAGATTCCATAGCAGAAAACAATCTAGAATCCTTCCTGGAGGTGAAATGATGATGTACTGGAGCGTAATCTGTATCTGACTGTGACGCGCGGGTTCTATATTCCTCTCCTGCAGACACAGAGTAGAAGGTTCTCCCTTTATGAATCACCTGAAAGCTCCGCCCGCTGAGCCACGCCCCGTCCACCCTCGTAGTAGGCAAGGGAATTCCCGCCTTTTACCAGGATGATGGACAGCTTTCCAAAACGACACCACTGCGTTTACCGCCGATTCAGGTTGTGCGCAGAAGCACGAGGACATCTCCACAAAGACGCACTAGTAACGATCACATTGCCAAAGGCACACAAGGTTGCTGGTGAGGTTTCCCCCGTGGCCCATCACGTAGTCTTAGTGTACAATATAAACGGGGCATATGAAAACATGCTAGGTAACGCTTACTGACTTACTCGTAGAAAATACTCCGGTTGGGTAGGCCATGATGCTCATTTTACAGAAACTAAACCTCAAAGGAAGCACTTACAAATATAAACGTAGCAGGTGCCCCAGTTGAAGCTCAGCTTCTGGAAAGGACAAGCCACCCTAACTTGGGCTTGGCAAAGATAAAGCAAGGCTGTGCGCTCATAGATTCCATAGCAGAAAACAATCTAGAATCCTTCCTGGAGGTGAATTGATGATGTACTGGAGCGTAATCTGTATCTGACTGTGACGCGCGGGTTCTATCTTCCTCTCCTGCAGACACAGAGTAGAAGGTTCTCCCTTTATGAATCACCTGAAAGCTCCGCCCGCTGAGCCACGCCCCGTCCACCCTCGTAGTAGGCAAGGGAATTCCCGCCTTTTACCAGGATGATGGACAGCTTTCCAAAACGACACCACTGCGTTTACCGCCGATTCAGGTTGTGCGCAGAAGCACGAGGACATCTCCACAAAGACGCACTAGTAACGATCACATTGCCAAAGGCACACAAGGTTGCTGGTGAGGTTTCCCCCGTGGCCCATCACGTAGTCTTAGTGTACAATATAAACGGGGCATATGAAAACATGCTAGGTAACGCTTACTGACTTACTCGTAGAAAATACTCCGGTTGGGTAGGCCATGATGCTCATTTTACAGAAACTAAACCTCAAAGGAAGCACTTACAAATATAAACGTAGCAGGTGCCCCAGTTGAAGCTCAGCTTCTGGAAAGGACAAGCCACCCTAACTCTTGGGCTGGGAAAGATAAAGCAAGGCTGTGCGCTCATAGATTCCATAGCAGAAAACAATCTAGAATCCTTCCTGGAGGTGAATTGATGATGTACTGGAGCGTAATCTGTATCTGACTGTGACGCGCGGGTTCTATCTTCCTCTCCTGCAGACACAGAGTAGAAGGTTCTCCCTTTATGAATCACCTGAAAGCTCCGCCCGCTGAGCCACGCCCCGTCCACCCTCGTAGTAGGCAAGGGAATTCCCGCCTTTTACCAGGATGATGGACAGCTTTCCAAAACGACACCACTGCGTTTACCGCCGATTCAGGTTGTGCGCAGAAGCACGAGGACATCTCCACAAAGACGCACTAGTAACGATCACATTGCCAAAGGCACACAAGGTTGCTGGTGAGGTTTCCCCCGTGGCCCATCACGTAGTCTTAGTGTACAATATAAACGGGGCATATGAAAACATGCTAGGTAACGCTTACTGACTTACTCGTAGAAAATACTCCGGTTGGGTAGGCCATGATGCTCATTTTACAGAAACTAAACCTCAAAGGAAGCACTTACAAATATAAACGTAGCATGTGCCCCAGTTGAAGCTCAGCTTCTGGAAAGGACAAGCCACCCTAACTTGGGCTTGGCAAAGATAAAGCAAGGCTGTGCGCTCATAGATTCCATAGCAGAAAACAATCTAGAATCCTTCCTGGAGGTGAATTGATGATGTACTGGAGCGTAATCTGTATCTGACTGTGACGCGCGGGTTCTATCTTCCTCTCCTGCAGACACAGAGTAGAAGGTTCTCCCTTTATGAATCACCTGAAAGCTCCGCCCGCTGAGCCACGCCCCGTCCACCCTCGTAGTAGGCAAGGGAATTCCCGCCTTTTACCAGGATGATGGACAGCTTTCCAAAACGACACCACTGCGTTTACCGCCGATTCAGGTTGTGCGCAGAAGCACGAGGACATCTCCACAAAGACGCACTAGTAACGATCACATTGCCAAAGGCACACAAGGTTGCTGGTGAGGTTTCCCCCGAGGCCCATCACGTAGTCTTAGTGTACAATATACACGGGGCATATGAAAACATGCTAGGTAACGCTTACTGACTTACTCGTAGAAAATACTCCGGTTGGGTAGGCCATGATGCTCATTTTACAGAAACTAAACCTCAACAGGAAGCACTTACAAATATAAACGTAGCAGGTGCCCCAGTTGAAGCTCTGTTTCTGGAAAGGACAAACCACCCTAACTCTTGGGCTGGGAAAGATAAAGCAAGGCTGTGCGCTCATAGATTCCATAGCAGAAAACAATCTAGAATCCTTCCTGGAGGTGAATTGATGATGTACTGGAGCGTAATCTGTATCTGACTGTGACGCGCGGGTTCTATCTTCCTCTCCTGCAGACACAGAGTAGAAGGTTCTCCCTTTATGAATCACCTGTAAGCTCCGCCCGCTGAGCCACGCCCCGTCCACCCTCGTAGTAGGCAAGGGAATTCCCGCCTTTTACCAGGATGATGGACAGCTTTCCAAAACGACACCACTGCGTTTACCGCCGATTCAGGTTGTGCGCAGAAGCACGAGGACATCTCCACAAAGACGCACTAGTAACGATCACATTGCCAAAGGCACACAAGGTTGCTGGAGACGTTTCCCCCGAGGCCCATCACGTAGTCTTAGTGTACAATATAAACGGGGCATATGAAAACATGCTAGGTAACGCTTACTGACTTACTCGTAGAAAATACTCCGTTGGGTAGGCCATGATGCTCATTTTACAGAAACTAAACCTCAACAGGAAGCACTTACAAATATAAACGTAGCAGGTGCCCCAGTTGAAGCTCAGCTTCTGGAAAGGACAAGCCACCCTAACTCTTGGGCTGGGAAAGATAAAGCAAGGCTGTGCGCTCATAGATTCCATAGCAGAAAACAATCTAGAATCCTTCCTGGAGGTGAATTGATGATGTACTGGAGCGTAATCTGTATCTGACTGTGACGCGCGGGTTCTATCTTCCTCTCCTGCAGACACAGAGTAGAAGGTTCTCCCTTTATGAATCACCTGTAAGCTCCGCCCGCTGAGCCACGCCCCGTCCACCCTCGTAGTAGGCAAGGGAATTCCCGCATTTTACCAGGATGATGGACAGTTTTCCAAAACGACACCACTGCGTTTACCGCCGATTCAGGTTGTGTGCAGAAGCACGAGGACATCTCCACAAAGACGCACTAGTAACGATCACATTGCCAAAGCCACACAAGGTTGCTGGAGACGTTTCCCCCGAGGCCCATCACGTAGTCTTAGTGTACAATATACACGGGGCATATGAAAACATGCTAGGTAACGCTTACTGACTTACTCGTAGAAAATACTCCGGTTGGGTAGGCCATGATGCTCATTTTACAGAAACTAAACCTCAACAGGAAGCACTTACAAATATAAACGTAGCAGGTGCCCCAGTTGAAGCTCAGCTTCTGGAAAGGACAAGCCACCCTAACTCTTGGGCTGGGAAAGATAAAGCAAGGCTGTGCGCTCATAGATTCCATAGCAGAAAACAATCTAGAATCCTTCCTGGAGGTGAATTGATGATGTACTGGAGCGTAATCTGTATCTGACTGTGACGCGCGGGTTCTATCTTCCTCTCCTGCAGACACAGAGTAGAAGGTTCTCCCTTTATGAATCACCTGAAAGCTCCGCCCGCTGAGCCACGCCCCGTCCACCCTCGTAGTAGGCAAGGGAATTCCCGCCTTTTACCAGGATGATGGACAGCTTTCCAAAACGACACCACTGCGTTTACCGCCGATTCAGGTTGTGCGCAGAAGCACGAGGACATCTCCACAAAGACGCACTAGTAACGATCACATTGCCAAAGGCACACAAGGTTGCTGGTGAGGTTTCCCCCGTGGCCCATCACGTAGTCTTAGTGTACAATATAAACGGGGCATATGAAAACATGCTAGGTAACGCTTACTGACTTACTCGTAGAAAATACTCCGGTTGGGTAGGCCATGATGCTCATTTTACAGAAACTAAACCTCAAAGGAAGCACTTACAAATATAAACGTAGCAGGTGCCCCAGTTGAAGCTCAGCTTCTGGAAAGGACAAGCCACCCTAACTCTTGGGCTGGGAAAGATAAAGCAAGGCTGTGCGCTCATAGATTCCATAGCAGAAAACAATCTAGAATCCTTCCTGGAGGTGAATTGATGATGTACTGGAGCGTAATCTGTATCTGACTGTGACGCGCGGGTTCTATCTTCCTCTCCTGCAGACACAGAGTAGAAGGTTCTCCCTTTATGAATCACCTGTAAGCTCCGCCTGCTGAGCCACGCCCCGTCCACCCTCGTAGTAGGCAAGGGAATTCCCGCCTTTTACCAGGATGATGGACGGCTTTCCAAAACGACACCACTGCGTTTACCGCCGATTCAGGTTGTGAGCAGAAGCACGAGGACATCTCCACAAAGACGCACTAGTAACGATCACATTGCCAAAGGCACACAACGTTGCTGGAGACGTTTCCCCCGAGGCCCATCACGTAGTCTTAGTGTACAATATACACGGGGCATATGAAAACATGCTAGGTAACGCTTACTGACTTACTCGTAGAAAATACTCCGGTTGGGTTGGCCATGATGCTCATTTTACAGAAACTAAACCTCAAAGGAAGCACTTACAAATATAAACGTAGCAGGTGCCCCAGTTGAAGCTCAGCTTCTGGAAAGGACAAGCCACCCTAACTTGGGCTTGGCAAAGATAAAGCAAGGCTGTGCGCTCATAGATTCCATAGCAGAAAACAATCTAGAATCCTTCCTGGAGGTGAATTGATGATGTACTGGAGCGTAATCTGTATCTGACTGTGACGCGCGGGTTCTATCTTCCTCTCCTGCAGACACAGAGTAGAAGGTTCTCCCTTTATGAATCACCTGAAAGCTCCGCCCGCTGAGCCACGCCCCGTCCACCCTCGTAGTAGGCAAGGGAATTCCCGCCTTTTACCAGGATGATGGACAGCTTTCCAAAACGACACCACTGCGTTTACCGCCGATTCAGGTTGTGCGCAGAAGCACGAGGACATCTCCACAAAGACGCACTAGTAACGATCACATTGCCAAAGGCACACAAGGTTGCTGGTGAGGTTTCCCCCGTGGCCCATCACGTAGTCTTAGTGTACAATATAAACGGGGCATATGAAAACATGCTAGGTAACGCTTACTGACTTACTCGTAGAAAATACTCCGGTTGGGTAGGCCATGATGCTCATTTTACAGAAACTAAACCTCAAAGGAAGCACTTACAAATATAAACGTAGCATGTGCCCCAGTTGAAGCTCAGCTTCTGGAAAGGACAAGCCACCCTAACTTGGGCTTGGCAAAGATAAAGCAAGGCTGTGCGCTCATAGATTCCATAGCAGAAAACAATCTAGAATCCTTCCTGGAGGTGAATTGATGATGTACTGGAGCGTAATCTGTATCTGACTGTGACGCGCGGGTTCTATCTTCCTCTCCTGCAGACACAGAGTAGAAGGTTCTCCCTTTATGAATCACCTGAAAGCTCCGCCCGCTGAGCCACGCCCCGTCCACCCTCGTAGTAGGCAAGGGAATTCCCGCCTTTTACCAGGATGATGGACAGCTTTCCAAAACGACACCACTGCGTTTACCGCCGATTCAGGTTGTGCGCAGAAGCACGAGGACATCTCCACAAAGACGCACTAGTAACGATCACATTGCCAAAGGCACACAAGGTTGCTGGTGAGGTTTCCCCCGTGGCCCATCACGTAGTCTTAGTGTACAATATAAACGGGGCATATGAAAACATGCTAGGTAACGCTTACTGACTTACTCGTAGAAAATACTCCGGTTGGGTAGGCCATGATGCTCATTTTACAGAAACTAAACCTCAAAGGAAGCACTTACAAATATAAACGTAGCAGGTGCCCCAGTTGAAGCTCAGCTTCTGGAAAGGACAAGCCACCCTAACTCTTGGGCTGGGAAAGATAAAGCAAGGCTGTGCGCTCATAGATTCCATAGCAGAAAACAATCTAGAATCCTTCCTGGAGGTGAATTGATGATGTACTGGAGCGTAATCTGTATCTGACTGTGACGCGCGGGTTCTATCTTCCTCTCCTGCAGACACAGAGTAGAAGGTTCTCCCTTTATGAATCACCTGTAAGCTCCGCCCGCTGAACCACGCCCCGTCCACCCTCGTAGTAGGCAAGGGAATTCCCGCCTTTTACCAGGATGATGGACGGCTTTCCAAAACGACACCACTGCGTTTACCGCCGATTCAGGTTGTGCGCAGAAGCACGAGGACATCTCCACAAAGACGCACTAGTAACGATCACATTGCCAAAGGCACACAAGGTTGCTGGTGAGGTTTCCCCCGTGGCCCATCACGTAGTCTTAGTGTACAATATAAACGGGGCATATGAAAACATGCTAGGTAACGCTTACTGACTTACTCGTAGAAAATACTCCGGTTGGGTAGGCCATGATGCTCATTTTACAGAAACTAAACCTCAAAGGAAGCACTTACAAATATAAACGTAGCAGGTGCCCCAGTTGAAGCTCAGCTTCTGGAAAGGACAAGCCACCCTAACTTGGGCTTGGCAAAGATAAAGCAAGGCTGTGCGCTCATAGATTCCATAGCAGAAAACAATCTAGAATCCTTCCTGGAGGTGAATTGATGATGTACTGGAGCGTAATCTGTATCTGACTGTGACGCGCGGGTTCTATCTTCCTCTCCTGCAGACACAGAGTAGAAGGTTCTCCCTTTATGAATCACCTGAAAGCTCCGCCCGCTGAGCCACGCCCCGTCCACCCTCGTAGTAGGCAAGGGAATTCCCGCCTTTTACCAGGATGATGGACAGCTTTCCAAAACGACACCACTGCGTTTACCGCCGATTCAGGTTGTGCGCAGAAGCACGAGGACATCTCCACAAAGACGCACTAGTAACGATCACATTGCCAAAGGCACACAAGGTTGCTGGTGAGGTTTCCCCCGTGGCCCATCACGTAGTCTTAGTGTACAATATAAACGGGGCATATGAAAACATGCTAGGTAACGCTTACTGACTTACTCGTAGAAAATACTCCGGTTGGGTAGGCCATGATGCTCATTTTACAGAAACTAAACCTCAAAGGAAGCACTTACAAATATAAACGTAGCATGTGCCCCAGTTGAAGCTCAGCTTCTGGAAAGGACAAGCCACCCTAACTTGGGCTTGGCAAAGATAAAGCAAGGCTGTGCGCTCATAGATTCCATAGCAGAAAACAATCTAGAATCCTTCCTGGAGGTGAATTGATGATGTACTGGAGCGTAATCTGTATCTGACTGTGACGCGCGGGTTCTATCTTCCTCTCCTGCAGACACAGAGTAGAAGGTTCTCCCTTTATGAATCACCTGAAAGCTCCGCCCGCTGAGCCACGCCCCGTCCACCCTCGTAGTAGGCAAGGGAATTCCCGCCTTTTACCAGGATGATGGACAGCTTTCCAAAACGACACCACTGCGTTTACCGCCTATTCAGGTTGTGCGCAGAAGCACGAGGACATCTCCACAAAGACGCACTAGTAACGATCACATTGCCAAAGGCACACAACGTTGCTGGAGACGTTTCCCCCGAGGCCCATCACGTAGTCTTAGTGTACAATATACACGGGGCATATGAAAACATGCTAGGTAACGCTTACTGACTTACTCGTAGAAAATACTCCGGTTGGGTAGGCCATGGTGCTCATTTTACAGAAACTAAACCTCAACAGGAAGCACTTACAAATATAAACGTAGCAGGTGCCCCAGTTGAAGCTCAGCTTCTGGAAAGGACAAGCCACCCTAACTCTTGGGCTGGGAAAGATAAAGCAAGGCTGTGCGCTCATAGATTCCATAGCAGAAAACAATCTAGAATCCTTCCTGGAGGTCAACTGATGATGTACTGGAGCGTAATCTGTATCTGACTGTGACGCGCGGGTTCTATCTTCCTCTCCTGCAGACACAGAGTAGCTGGTTCTCCCTTTATGAATCACCTGTAAGCTCCGCCCGCTGAGCCACGCCCCGTCCACCCTCGTAGTAGGCAAAGGAATTCCCGCCTTTTACCAGGATGATGGACAGCTTTCCAGAACGACACCACTGCGTTTACCGCCGATTCAGGTCGTGCGTTGTTGGTGCGCAGAAGCACGAGGACATCTCCACAAAGACGCACTAGTAACGATCACATTGCCAAAGGCACACAAGGTTGCTGGTGAGGTTTCCCCCGTGGCCCATCACGTAGTCTTAGTGTACAATATAAACGGGGCATATGAAAACATGCTAGGTAACGCTTACTGACTTACTCGTAGAAAATACTCCGGTTGGGTAGGCCATGATGCTCATTTTACAGAAACTAAACCTCAAAGGAAGCACTTACAAATATAAACGTAGCAGGTGCCCCAGTTGAAGCTCAGCTTCTGGAAAGGACAAGCCACCCTAACTTGGGCTTGGCAAAGATAAAGCAAGGCTGTGCGCTCATAGATTCCATAGCAGAAAAAGATCTAGAATCCTTCCTGGAGGTCAACTGATGATGTACTGGAGCGTAATCTGTATCTGACTGTGACGCGCGGGTTCTATCTTCCTCTCCTGCAGACACAGAGTAGCTGGTTCTCCCTTTATGAATCACCTGTAAGCTCCGCCCGCTGAGCCACGCCCCGTCCACCCTCGTAGTAGGCAAAGGAATTCCCGCCTTTTACCAGGATGATGGACAGCTTTCCAAAACGACACCACTGCGTTTACCGCCGATTCAGGTCGTGCGTTGTTGGTGCGCAGAAGCACGAGGACATCTCCACAAAGACGCACTAGTAACGATCACATTGCCAAAGGCACACAAGGTTGCTGGTGAGGTTTCCCCCGAGGCCCATCACGTAGTCTTAGTGTACAATATACACGGGGCATATGAAAACATGCTAGGTAACGCTTACTGACTTACTCGTAGAAAATACTCCGGTTGGGTAGGCCATGATGCTCATTTTACAGAAACTAAACCTCAACAGGAAGCACTTACAAATATAAACGTAGCAGGTGCCCCAGTTGAAGCTCTGTTTCTGGAAATGACAAACCACCCTAACTCTTGGGCTGGAAAAGATAAAGCAAGGCTGTGCGCTCATAGATTCCATAGCAGAAAACAATCTAGAATCCTTCCTGGAGGTGAATTGATGATGTACTGGAGCGTAATCTGTATCTGACTGTGACGCGCGGGTTCTATCTTCCTCTCCTGCAGACACAGAGTAGAAGGTTCTCCCTTTATGAATCACCTGTAAGCTCCGCCCGCTGAGCCACGCCCCGTCCACCCTCGTAGTAGGCAAGGGAATTCCCGCCTTTTACCAGGATGATGGACAGCTTTCCAAAACGACACCACTGCGTTTACCGCCGATTCAGGTTGTGCGCAGAAGCACGAGAACATCTCCACAAAGACGCACTAGTAACGATCACATTGCCAAAGCCACACAAGGTTGCTGGTGAGGTTTCCCCCGAGGCCCATCACGTAGTCTTAGTGTACAATATAAACGGGGCATATGAAAACATGCTAGGTAACGCTTACTGACTTACTCGTAGAAAATACTCCGGTTGGGTAGGCCATGATGCTCATTTTACAGAAACTAAACCTCAAAGGAAGCACTTACAAATATAAACGTAGCAGGTGCCCCAGTTGAAGCTCAGCTTCTGGAAAGGACAAGCCACCCTAACTTGGGCTTGGCAAAGATAAAGCAAGGCTGTGCGCTCATAGATTCCATAGCAGAAAACAATCTAGAATCCTTCCTGGAGGTGAATTGATGATGTACTGGAGCGTAATCTGTATCTGACTGTGACGCGCGGGTTCTATCTTCCTCTCCTGCAGACACAGAGTAGCTGGTTCTCCCTTTATGAATCACCTGTAAGCTCCGCCCGCTGAGCCACGCCCCGTCCACCCTCGTAGTAGGCAAAGGAATTCCCGCCTTTTACCAGGATGATGGACAGCTTTCCAAAACGACACCACTGCGTTTACCGCCGATTCAGGTTGTGCGCAGAAGCACGAGGACATCTCCACAAAGACGCACTAGTAACGATCACATTGCCAAAGGCACACAAGGTTGCTGGTGAGGTTTCCCCCGTGGCCCATCACGTAGTCTTAGTGTACAATATAAACGGGGCATATGAAAACATGCTAGGTAACGCTTACTGACTTACTCGTAGAAAATACTCCGGTTGGGTAGGCCATGATGCTCATTTTACAGAAACTAAACCTCAAAGGAAGCACTTACAAATATAAACGTAGCAGGTGCCCCAGTTGAAGCTCAGCTTCTGGAAAGGACAAGCCACCCTAACTCTTGGGCTGGGAAAAATAAAGCAAGGCTGTGCGCTCATAGATTCCATAGCAGAAAACAATCTAGAATCCTTCCTGGAGGTGAATTGATGATGTACTGGAGCGTAATCTGTATCTGACTGTGACGCGCGGGTTCTATCTTCCTCTCCTGCAGACACAGAGTAGAAGGTTCTCCCTTTATGAATCACCTGAAAGCTCCGCCCGCTGAGCCACGCCCCGTCCACCCTCGTAGTAGGCAAGGGAATTCCCGCCTTTTACCAGGATGATGGACAGCTTTCCAAAACGACACCACTGCGTTTACCGCCGATTCAGGTTGTGCGCAGAAGCACGAGGACATCTCCACAAAGACGCACTAGTAACGATCACATTGCCAAAGGCACACAAGGTTGCTGGTGAGGTTTCCCCCGTGGCCCATCACGTAGTCTTAGTGTACAATATAAACGGGGCATATGAAAACATGCTAGGTAACGCTTACTGACTTACTCGTAGAAAATACTCCGGTTGGGTAGGCCATGATGCTCATTTTACAGAAACTAAACCTCAAAGGAAGCACTTACAAATATAAACGTAGCATGTGCCCCAGTTGAAGCTCAGCTTCTGGAAAGGACAAGCCACCCTAACTTGGGCTTGGCAAAGATAAAGCAAGGCTGTGCGCTCATAGATTCCATAGCAGAAAACAATCTAGAATCCTTCCTGGAGGTGAATTGATGATGTACTGGAGCGTAATCTGTATCTGACTGTGACGCGCGGGTTCTATCTTCCTCTCCTGCAGACACAGAGTAGAAGGTTCTCCCTTTATGAATCACCTGAAAGCTCCGCCCGCTGAGCCACGCCCCGTCCACCCTCGTAGTAGGCAAGGGAATTCCCGCCTTTTACCAGGATGATGGACAGCTTTCCAAAACGACACCACTGCGTTTACCGCCGATTCAGGTTGTGCGCAGAAGCACGAGGACATCTCCACAAAGACGCACTAGTAACGATCACATTGCCAAAGGCACACAAGGTTGCTGGTGAGGTTTCCCCCGTGGCCCATCACGTAGTCTTAGTGTACAATATAAACGGGGCATATGAAAACATGCTAGGTAACGCTTACTGACTTACTCGTAGAAAATACTCCGGTTGGGTAGGCCATGATGCTCATTTTACAGAAACTAAACCTCAAAGGAAGCACTTACAAATATAAACGTAGCAGGTGCCCCAGTTGAAGCTCAGCTTCTGGAAAGGACAAGCCACCCTAACTCTTGGGCTGGGAAAGATAAAGCAAGGCTGTGCGCTCATAGATTCCATAGCAGAAAACAATCTAGAATCCTTCCTGGAGGTGAATTGATGATGTACTGGAGCGTAATCTGTATCTGACTGTGACGCGCGGGTTCTATCTTCCTCTCCTGCAGACACAGAGTAGAAGGTTCTCCCTTTATGAATCACCTGTAAGCTCCGCCCGCTGAGCCACGCCCCGTCCACCCTCGTAGTAGGCAAGGGAATTCCCGCCTTTTACCAGGATGATGGACGGCTTTCCAAAACGACACCACTGCGTTTACCGCCTATTCAGGTTGTGCGCAGAAGCACGAGGACATCTCCACAAAGACGCACTAGTAACGATCACATTGCCAAAGGCACACAAGGTTGCTGGAGACGTTTCCCCCGAGGCCCATCACGTAGTCTTAGTGTACAATATACACGGGGCATATGAAAACATGCTAGGTAACGCTTACTGACTTACTCGTAGAAAATACTCCGGTTGGGTAGGCCATGATGCTCATTTTACAGAAACTAAACCTCAACAGGAAGCACTTACAAATATAAACGTAGCAGGTGCCCCAGTTGAAGCTCAGCTTCTGGAAAGGACAAGCCACCCTAACTCTTGGGCTGGGAAAGATAAAGCAAGGCTGTGCGCTCATAGATTCCATAGCAGAAAACAATCTAGAATCCTTCCTGGAGGTCAACTGATGATGTACTGGAGCGTAATCTGTATCTGACTGTGACGCGCGGGTTCTATCTTCCTCTCCTGCAGACACAGAGTAGCTGGTTCTCCCTTTATGAATCACCTGTAAGCTCCGCCCGCTGAGCCACGCCCCGTCCACCCTCGTAGTAGGCAAAGGAATTCCCGCCTTTTACCAGGATGATGGACAGCTTTCCAGAACGACACCACTGCGTTTACCGCCGATTCAGGTCGTGCGTTGTTGGTGCGCAGAAGCACGAGGACATCTCCACAAAGACGCACTAGTAACGATCACATTGCCAAAGGCACACAAGGTTGCTGGTGAGGTTTCCCCCGTGGCCCATCACGTAGTCTTAGTGTACAATATAAACGGGGCATATGAAAACATGCTAGGTAACGCTTACTGACTTACTCGTAGAAAATACTCCGGTTGGGTAGGCCATGATGCTCATTTTACAGAAACTAAACCTCAAAGGAAGCACTTACAAATATAAACGTAGCAGGTGCCCCAGTTGAAGCTCAGCTTCTGGAAAGGACAAGCCACCCTAACTTGGGCTTGGCAAAGATAAAGCAAGGCTGTGCGCTCATAGATTCCATAGCAGAAAAAGATCTAGAATCCTTCCTGGAGGTCAACTGATGATGTACTGGAGCGTAATCTGTATCTGACTGTGACGCGCGGGTTCTATCTTCCTCTCCTGAAGACACAGAGTAGCTGGTTCTCCCTTTATGAATCACCTGTAAGCTCCGCCCGCTGAGCCACGCCCCGTCCACCCTCGTAGTAGGCAAAGGAATTCCCGCCTTTTACCAGGATGATGGACAGCTTTCCAAAACGACACCACTGCGTTTACCGCCGATTCAGGTCGTGCGTTGTTGGTGCGCAGAAGCACGAGGACATCTCCACAAAGACGCACTAGTAACGATCACATTGCCAAAGGCACACAAGGTTGCTGGTGAGGTTTCCCCCGAGGCCCATCACGTAGTCTTAGTGTACAATATACACGGGGCATATGAAAACATGCTAGGTAACGCTTACTGACTTACTCGTAGAAAATACTCCGGTTGGGTAGGCCATGATGCTCATTTTACAGAAACTAAACCTCAACAGGAAGCACTTACAAATATAAACGTAGCAGGTGCCCCAGTTGAAGCTCTGTTTCTGGAAAGGACAAACCACCCTAACTCTTGGGCTGGGAAAGATAAAGCAAGGCTGTGCGCTCATAGATTCCATAGCAGAAAACAATCTAGAATCCTTCCTGGAGGTGAATTGATGATGTACTGGAGCGTAATCTGTATCTGACTGTGACGCGCGGGTTCTATCTTCCTCTCCTGCAGACACAGAGTAGAAGGTTCTCCCTTTATGAATCACCTGTAAGCTCCGCCCGCTGAGCCACGCCCCGTCCACCCTCGTAGTAGGCAAGGGAATTCCCGCCTTTTACCAGGATGATGGACAGCTTTCCAAAACGACACCACTGCGTTTACCGCCGATTCAGGTTGTGCGCAGAAGCACGAGGACATCTCCACAAAGACGCACTAGTAACGATCACATTGCCAAAGGCACACAAGGTTGCTGGAGACGTTTCCCCCGAGGCCCATCACGTAGTCTTAGTGTACAATATAAACGGGGCATATGAAAACATGCTAGGTAACGCTTACTGACTTACTCGTAGAAAATACTCCGTTGGGTAGGCCATGATGCTCATTTTACAGAAACTAAACCTCAACAGGAAGCACTTACAAATATAAACGTAGCAGGTGCCCCAGTTGAAGCTCAGCTTCTGGAAAGGACAAGCCACCCTAACTCTTGGGCTGGGAAAGATAAAGCAAGGCTGTGCGCTCATAGATTCCATAGCAGAAAACAATCTAGAATCCTTCCTGGAGGTGAATTGATGATGTACTGGAGCGTAATCTGTATCTGACTGTGACGCGCGGGTTCTATCTTCCTCTCCTGCAGACACAGAGTAGAAGGTTCTCCCTTTATGAATCACCTGTAAGCTCCGCCCGCTGAGCCACGCCCCGTCCACCCTCGTAGTAGGCAAGGGAATTCCCGCATTTTACCAGGATGATGGACAGTTTTCCAAAACGACACCACTGCGTTTACCGCCGATTCAGGTTGTGTGCAGAAGCACGAGGACATCTCCACAAAGACGCACTAGTAACGATCACATTGCCAAAGCCACACAAGGTTGCTGGAGACGTTTCCCCCGAGGCCCATCACGTAGTCTTAGTGTACAATATACACGGGGCATATGAAAACATGCTAGGTAACGCTTACTGACTTACTCGTAGAAAATACTCCGGTTGGGTAGGCCATGATGCTCATTTTACAGAAACTAAACCTCAACAGGAAGCACTTACAAATATAAACGTAGCAGGTGCCCCAGTTGAAGCTCAGCTTCTGGAAAGGACAAGCCACCCTAACTCTTGGGCTGGGAAAGATAAAGCAAGGCTGTGCGCTCATAGATTCCATAGCAGAAAACAATCTAGAATCCTTCCTGGAGGTGAATTGATGATGTACTGGAGCGTAATCTGTATCTGACTGTGACGCGCGGGTTCTATCTTCCTCTCCTGCAGACACAGAGTAGAAGGTTCTCCCTTTATGAATCACCTGAAAGCTCCGCCCGCTGAGCCACGCCCCGTCCACCCTCGTAGTAGGCAAGGGAATTCCCGCCTTTTACCAGGATGATGGACAGCTTTCCAAAACGACACCACTGCGTTTACCGCCGATTCAGGTTGTGCGCAGAAGCACGAGGACATCTCCACAAAGACGCACTAGTAACGATCACATTGCCAAAGGCACACAAGGTTGCTGGTGAGGTTTCCCCCGTGGCCCATCACGTAGTCTTAGTGTACAATATAAACGGGGCATATGAAAACATGCTAGGTAACGCTTACTGACTTACTCGTAGAAAATACTCCGGTTGGGTAGGCCATGATGCTCATTTTACAGAAACTAAACCTCAAAGGAAGCACTTACAAATATAAACGTAGCAGGTGCCCCAGTTGAAGCTCAGCTTCTGGAAAGGACAAGCCACCCTAACTCTTGGGCTGGGAAAGATAAAGCAAGGCTGTGCGCTCATAGATTCCATAGCAGAAAACAATCTAGAATCCTTCCTGGAGGTGAATTGATGATGTACTGGAGCGTAATCTGTATCTGACTGTGACGCGCGGGTTCTATCTTCCTCTCCTGCAGACACAGAGTAGAAGGATCTCCCTTTATGAATCACCTGTAAGCTCCGCCTGCTGAGCCACGCCCCGTCCACCCTCGTAGTAGGCAAGGGAATTCCCGCCTTTTACCAGGATGATGGACGGCTTTCCAAAACGACACCACTGCGTTTACCGCCGATTCAGGTTGTGAGCAGAAGCACGAGGACATCTCCACAAAGACGCACTAGTAACGATCACATTGCCAAAGGCACACAAGGTTGCTGGAGACGTTTCCCCCGAGGCCCATCACGTAGTCTTAGTGTACAATATACACGGGGCATATGAAAACATGCTAGGTAACGCTTACTGACTTACTCGTAGAAAATACTCCGGTTGGGTTGGCCATGATGCTCATTTTACAGAAACTAAACCTCAAAGGAAGCACTTACAAATATAAACGTAGCAGGTGCCCCAGTTGAAGCTCAGCTTCTGGAAAGGACAAGCCACCCTAACTTGGGCTTGGCAAAGATAAAGCAAGGCTGTGCGCTCATAGATTCCATAGCAGAAAACAATCTAGAATCCTTCCTGGAGGTGAAATGATGATGTACTGGAGCGTAATCTGTATCTGACTGTGACGCGCGGGTTCTATATTCCTCTCCTGCAGACACAGAGTAGAAGGTTCTCCCTTTATGAATCACCTGAAAGCTCCGCCCGCTGAGCCACGCCCCGTCCACCCTCGTAGTAGGCAAGGGAATTCCCGCCTTTTACCAGGATGATGGACAGCTTTCCAAAACGACACCACTGCGTTTACCGCCGATTCAGGTTGTGCGCAGAAGCACGAGGACATCTCCACAAAGACGCACTAGTAACGATCACATTGCCAAAGGCACACAAGGTTGCTGGTGAGGTTTCCCCCGTGGCCCATCACGTAGTCTTAGTGTACAATATAAACGGGGCATATGAAAACATGCTAGGTAACGCTTACTGACTTACTCGTAGAAAATACTCCGGTTGGGTAGGCCATGATGCTCATTTTACAGAAACTAAACCTCAAAGGAAGCACTTACAAATATAAACGTAGCAGGTGCCCCAGTTGAAGCTCAGCTTCTGGAAAGGACAAGCCACCCTAACTTGGGCTTGGCAAAGATAAAGCAAGGCTGTGCGCTCATAGATTCCATAGCAGAAAACAATCTAGAATCCTTCCTGGAGGTGAATTGATGATGTACTGGAGCGTAATCTGTATCTGACTGTGACGCGCGGGTTCTATCTTCCTCTCCTGCAGACACAGAGTAGAAGGTTCTCCCTTTATGAATCACCTGAAAGCTCCGCCCGCTGAGCCACGCCCCGTCCACCCTCGTAGTAGGCAAGGGAATTCCCGCCTTTTACCAGGATGATGGACAGCTTTCCAAAACGACACCACTGCGTTTACCGCCGATTCAGGTTGTGCGCAGAAGCACGAGGACATCTCCACAAAGACGCACTAGTAACGATCACATTGCCAAAGGCACACAAGGTTGCTGGTGAGGTTTCCCCCGTGGCCCATCACGTAGTCTTAGTGTACAATATAAACGGGGCATATGAAAACATGCTAGGTAACGCTTACTGACTTACTCGTAGAAAATACTCCGGTTGGGTAGGCCATGATGCTCATTTTACAGAAACTAAACCTCAAAGGAAGCACTTACAAATATAAACGTAGCAGGTGCCCCAGTTGAAGCTCAGCTTCTGGAAAGGACAAGCCACCCTAACTCTTGGGCTGGGAAAGATAAAGCAAGGCTGTGCGCTCATAGATTCCATAGCAGAAAACAATCTAGAATCCTTCCTGGAGGTGAATTGATGATGTACTGGAGCGTAATCTGTATCTGACTGTGACGCGCGGGTTCTATCTTCCTCTCCTGCAGACACAGAGTAGAAGGTTCTCCCTTTATGAATCACCTGAAAGCTCCGCCCGCTGAGCCACGCCCCGTCCACCCTCGTAGTAGGCAAGGGAATTCCCGCCTTTTACCAGGATGATGGACAGCTTTCCAAAACGACACCACTGCGTTTACCGCCGATTCAGGTTGTGCGCAGAAGCACGAGGACATCTCCACAAAGACGCACTAGTAACGATCACATTGCCAAAGGCACACAAGGTTGCTGGTGAGGTTTCCCCCGTGGCCCATCACGTAGTCTTAGTGTACAATATAAACGGGGCATATGAAAACATGCTAGGTAACGCTTACTGACTTACTCGTAGAAAATACTCCGGTTGGGTAGGCCATGATGCTCATTTTACAGAAACTAAACCTCAAAGGAAGCACTTACAAATATAAACGTAGCATGTGCCCCAGTTGAAGCTCAGCTTCTGGAAAGGACAAGCCACCCTAACTTGGGCTTGGCAAAGATAAAGCAAGGCTGTGCGCTCATAGATTCCATAGCAGAAAACAATCTAGAATCCTTCCTGGAGGTGAATTGATGATGTACTGGAGCGTAATCTGTATCTGACTGTGACGCGCGGGTTCTATCTTCCTCTCCTGCAGACACAGAGTAGAAGGTTCTCCCTTTATGAATCACCTGAAAGCTCCGCCCGCTGAGCCACGCCCCGTCCACCCTCGTAGTAGGCAAGGGAATTCCCGCCTTTTACCAGGATGATGGACAGCTTTCCAAAACGACACCACTGCGTTTACCGCCGATTCAGGTTGTGCGCAGAAGCACGAGGACATCTCCACAAAGACGCACTAGTAACGATCACATTGCCAAAGGCACACAAGGTTGCTGGTGAGGTTTCCCCCGAGGCCCATCACGTAGTCTTAGTGTACAATATACACGGGGCATATGAAAACATGCTAGGTAACGCTTACTGACTTACTCGTAGAAAATACTCCGGTTGGGTAGGCCATGATGCTCATTTTACAGAAACTAAACCTCAACAGGAAGCACTTACAAATATAAACGTAGCAGGTGCCCCAGTTGAAGCTCTGTTTCTGGAAAGGACAAACCACCCTAACTCTTGGGCTGGGAAAGATAAAGCAAGGCTGTGCGCTCATAGATTCCATAGCAGAAAACAATCTAGAATCCTTCCTGGAGGTGAATTGATGATGTACTGGAGCGTAATCTGTATCTGACTGTGACGCGCGGGTTCTATCTTCCTCTCCTGCAGACACAGAGTAGAAGGTTCTCCCTTTATGAATCACCTGTAAGCTCCGCCCGCTGAGCCACGCCCCGTCCACCCTCGTAGTAGGCAAGGGAATTCCCGCCTTTTACCAGGATGATGGACAGCTTTCCAAAACGACACCACTGCGTTTACCGCCGATTCAGGTTGTGCGCAGAAGCACGAGGACATCTCCACAAAGACGCACTAGTAACGATCACATTGCCAAAGGCACACAAGGTTGCTGGAGACGTTTCCCCCGAGGCCCATCACGTAGTCTTAGTGTACAATATAAACGGGGCATATGAAAACATGCTAGGTAACGCTTACTGACTTACTCGTAGAAAATACTCCGTTGGGTAGGCCATGATGCTCATTTTACAGAAACTAAACCTCAACAGGAAGCACTTACAAATATAAACGTAGCAGGTGCCCCAGTTGAAGCTCAGCTTCTGGAAAGGACAAGCCACCCTAACTCTTGGGCTGGGAAAGATAAAGCAAGGCTGTGCGCTCATAGATTCCATAGCAGAAAACAATCTAGAATCCTTCCTGGAGGTGAATTGATGATGTACTGGAGCGTAATCTGTATCTGACTGTGACGCGCGGGTTCTATCTTCCTCTCCTGCAGACACAGAGTAGAAGGTTCTCCCTTTATGAATCACCTGTAAGCTCCGCCCGCTGAGCCACGCCCCGTCCACCCTCGTAGTAGGCAAGGGAATTCCCGCATTTTACCAGGATGATGGACAGTTTTCCAAAACGACACCACTGCGTTTACCGCCGATTCAGGTTGTGTGCAGAAGCACGAGGACATCTCCACAAAGACGCACTAGTAACGATCACATTGCCAAAGCCACACAAGGTTGCTGGAGACGTTTCCCCCGAGGCCCATCACGTAGTCTTAGTGTACAATATACACGGGGCATATGAAAACATGCTAGGTAACGCTTACTGACTTACTCGTAGAAAATACTCCGGTTGGGTAGGCCATGATGCTCATTTTACAGAAACTAAACCTCAACAGGAAGCACTTACAAATATAAACGTAGCAGGTGCCCCAGTTGAAGCTCAGCTTCTGGAAAGGACAAGCCACCCTAACTCTTGGGCTGGGAAAGATAAAGCAAGGCTGTGCGCTCATAGATTCCATAGCAGAAAACAATCTAGAATCCTTCCTGGAGGTGAATTGATGATGTACTGGAGCGTAATCTGTATCTGACTGTGACGCGCGGGTTCTATCTTCCTCTCCTGCAGACACAGAGTAGAAGGTTCTCCCTTTATGAATCACCTGAAAGCTCCGCCCGCTGAGCCACGCCCCGTCCACCCTCGTAGTAGGCAAGGGAATTCCCGCCTTTTACCAGGATGATGGACAGCTTTCCAAAACGACACCACTGCGTTTACCGCCGATTCAGGTTGTGCGCAGAAGCACGAGGACATCTCCACAAAGACGCACTAGTAACGATCACATTGCCAAAGGCACACAAGGTTGCTGGTGAGGTTTCCCCCGTGGCCCATCACGTAGTCTTAGTGTACAATATAAACGGGGCATATGAAAACATGCTAGGTAACGCTTACTGACTTACTCGTAGAAAATACTCCGGTTGGGTAGGCCATGATGCTCATTTTACAGAAACTAAACCTCAACAGGAAGCACTTACAAATATAAACGTAGCAGGTGCCCCAGTTGAAGCTCAGCTTCTGGAAAGGACAAGCCACCCTAACTCTTGGGCTGGGAAAGATAAAGCAAGGCTGTGCGCTCATAGATTCCATAGCAGAAAACAATCTAGAATCCTTCCTGGAGGTGAATTGATGATGTACTGGAGCGTAATCTGTATCTGACTGTGACGCGCGGGTTCTATCTTCCTCTCCTGCAGACACAGAGTAGAAGGTTCTCCCTTTATGAATCACCTGAAAGCTCCGCCCGCTGAGCCACGCCCCGTCCACCCTCGTAGTAGGCAAGGGAATTCCCGCCTTTTACCAGGATGATGGACAGCTTTCCAAAACGACACCACTGCGTTTACCGCCGATTCAGGTTGTGCGCAGAAGCACGAGGACATCTCCACAAAGACGCACTAGTAACGATCACATTGCCAAAGGCACACAAGGTTGCTGGTGAGGTTTCCCCCGTGGCCCATCACGTAGTCTTAGTGTACAATATAAACGGGGCATATGAAAACATGCTAGGTAACGCTTACTGACTTACTCGTAGAAAATACTCCGGTTGGGTAGGCCATGATGCTCATTTTACAGAAACTAAACCTCAAAGGAAGCACTTACAAATATAAACGTAGCAGGTGCCCCAGTTGAAGCTCAGCTTCTGGAAAGGACAAGCCACCCTAACTCTTGGGCTGGGAAAGATAAAGCAAGGCTGTGCGCTCATAGATTCCATAGCAGAAAACAATCTAGAATCCTTCCTGGAGGTGAATTGATGATGTACTGGAGCGTAATCTGTATCTGACTGTGACGCGCGGGTTCTATCTTCCTCTCCTGCAGACACAGAGTAGAAGGTTCTCCCTTTATGAATCACCTGTAAGCTCCGCCTGCTGAGCCACGCCCCGTCCACCCTCGTAGTAGGCAAGGGAATTCCCGCCTTTTACCAGGATGATGGACGGCTTTCCAAAACGACACCACTGCGTTTACCGCCGATTCAGGTTGTGAGCAGAAGCACGAGGACATCTCCACAAAGACGCACTAGTAACGATCACATTGCCAAAGGCACACAAGGTTGCTGGAGACGTTTCCCCCGAGGCCCATCACGTAGTCTTAGTGTACAATATACACGGGGCATATGAAAACATGCTAGGTAACGCTTACTGACTTACTCGTAGAAAATACTCCGGTTGGGTTGGCCATGATGCTCATTTTACAGAAACTAAACCTCAAAGGAAGCACTTACAAATATAAACGTAGCAGGTGCCCCAGTTGAAGCTCAGCTTCTGGAAAGGACAAGCCACCCTAACTTGGGCTTGGCAAAGATAAAGCAAGGCTGTGCGCTCATAGATTCCATAGCAGAAAACAATCTAGAATCCTTCCTGGAGGTGAAATGATGATGTACTGGAGCGTAATCTGTATCTGACTGTGACGCGCGGGTTCTATATTCCTCTCCTGCAGACACAGAGTAGAAGGTTCTCCCTTTATGAATCACCTGAAAGCTCCGCCCGCTGAGCCACGCCCCGTCCACCCTCGTAGTAGGCAAGGGAATTCCCGCCTTTTACCAGGATGATGGACAGCTTTCCAAAACGACACCACTGCGTTTACCGCCGATTCAGGTTGTGCGCAGAAGCACGAGGACATCTCCACAAAGACGCACTAGTAACGATCACATTGCCAAAGGCACACAAGGTTGCTGGTGAGGTTTCCCCCGTGGCCCATCACGTAGTCTTAGTGTACAATATAAACGGGGCATATGAAAACATGCTAGGTAACGCTTACTGACTTACTCGTAGAAAATACTCCGGTTGGGTAGGCCATGATGCTCATTTTACAGAAACTAAACCTCAAAGGAAGCACTTACAAATATAAACGTAGCAGGTGCCCCAGTTGAAGCTCAGCTTCTGGAAAGGACAAGCCACCCTAACTCTTGGGCTGGGAAAGATAAAGCAAGGCTGTGCGCTCATAGATTCCATAGCAGAAAACAATCTAGAATCCTTCCTGGAGGTGAATTGATGATGTACTGGAGCGTAATCTGTATCTGACTGTGACGCGCGGGTTCTATCTTCCTCTCCTGCAGACACAGAGTAGAAGGTTCTCCCTTTATGAATCACCTGAAAGCTCCGCCCGCTGAGCCACGCCCCGTCCACCCTCGTAGTAGGCAAGGGAATTCCCGCCTTTTACCAGGATGATGGACAGCTTTCCAAAACGACACCACTGCGTTTACCGCCGATTCAGGTTGTGCGCAGAAGCACGAGGACATCTCCACAAAGACGCACTAGTAACGATCACATTGCCAAAGGCACACAAGGTTGCTGGTGAGGTTTCCCCCGTGGCCCATCACGTAGTCTTAGTGTACAATATAAACGGGGCATATGAAAACATGCTAGGTAACGCTTACTGACTTACTCGTAGAAAATACTCCGGTTGGGTAGGCCATGATGCTCATTTTACAGAAACTAAACCTCAAAGGAAGCACTTACAAATATAAACGTAGCATGTGCCCCAGTTGAAGCTCAGCTTCTGGAAAGGACAAGCCACCCTAACTTGGGCTTGGCAAAGATAAAGCAAGGCTGTGCGCTCATAGATTCCATAGCAGAAAACAATCTAGAATCCTTCCTGGAGGTGAATTGATGATGTACTGGAGCGTAATCTGTATCTGACTGTGACGCGCGGGTTCTATCTTCCTCTCCTGCAGACACAGAGTAGAAGGTTCTCCCTTTATGAATCACCTGAAAGCTCCGCCCGCTGAGCCACGCCCCGTCCACCCTCGTAGTAGGCAAGGGAATTCCCGCCTTTTACCAGGATGATGGACAGCTTTCCAAAACGACACCACTGCGTTTACCGCCGATTCAGGTTGTGCGCAGAAGCACGAGGACATCTCCACAAAGACGCACTAGTAACGATCACATTGCCAAAGGCACACAAGGTTGCTGGTGAGGTTTCCCCCGTGGCCCATCACGTAGTCTTAGTGTACAATATAAACGGGGCATATGAAAACATGCTAGGTAACGCTTACTGACTTACTCGTAGAAAATACTCCGGTTGGGTAGGCCATGATGCTCATTTTACAGAAACTAAACCTCAAAGGAAGCACTTACAAATATAAACGTAGCAGGTGCCCCAGTTGAAGCTCAGCTTCTGGAAAGGACAAGCCACCCTAACTCTTGGGCTGGGAAAGATAAAGCAAGGCTGTGCGCTCATAGATTCCATAGCAGAAAACAATCTAGAATCCTTCCTGGAGGTGAATTGATGATGTACTGGAGCGTAATCTGTATCTGACTGTGACGCGCGGGTTCTATCTTCCTCTCCTGCAGACACAGAGTAGAAGGTTCTCCCTTTATGAATCACCTGTAAGCTCCGCCCGCTGAACCACGCCCCGTCCACCCTCGTAGTAGGCAAGGGAATTCCCGCCTTTTACCAGGATGATGGACGGCTTTCCAAAACGACACCACTGCGTTTACCGCCGATTCAGGTTGTGCGCAGAAGCACGAGGACATCTCCACAAAGACGCACTAGTAACGATCACATTGCCAAAGGCACACAAGGTTGCTGGTGAGGTTTCCCCCGTGGCCCATCACGTAGTCTTAGTGTACAATATAAACGGGGCATATGAAAACATGCTAGGTAACGCTTACTGACTTACTCGTAGAAAATACTCCGGTTGGGTAGGCCATGATGCTCATTTTACAGAAACTAAACCTCAAAGGAAGCACTTACAAATATAAACGTAGCAGGTGCCCCAGTTGAAGCTCAGCTTCTGGAAAGGACAAGCCACCCTAACTTGGGCTTGGCAAAGATAAAGCAAGGCTGTGCGCTCATAGATTCCATAGCAGAAAACAATCTAGAATCCTTCCTGGAGGTGAATTGATGATGTACTGGAGCGTAATCTGTATCTGACTGTGACGCGCGGGTTCTATCTTCCTCTCCTGCAGACACAGAGTAGAAGGTTCTCCCTTTATGAATCACCTGAAAGCTCCGCCCGCTGAGCCACGCCCCGTCCACCCTCGTAGTAGGCAAGGGAATTCCCGCCTTTTACCAGGATGATGGACAGCTTTCCAAAACGACACCACTGCGTTTACCGCCGATTCAGGTTGTGCGCAGAAGCACGAGGACATCTCCACAAAGACGCACTAGTAACGATCACATTGCCAAAGGCACACAAGGTTGCTGGTGAGGTTTCCCCCGTGGCCCATCACGTAGTCTTAGTGTACAATATAAACGGGGCATATGAAAACATGCTAGGTAACGCTTACTGACTTACTCGTAGAAAATACTCCGGTTGGGTAGGCCATGATGCTCATTTTACAGAAACTAAACCTCAAAGGAAGCACTTACAAATATAAACGTAGCATGTGCCCCAGTTGAAGCTCAGCTTCTGGAAAGGACAAGCCACCCTAACTTGGGCTTGGCAAAGATAAAGCAAGGCTGTGCGCTCATAGATTCCATAGCAGAAAACAATCTAGAATCCTTCCTGGAGGTGAATTGATGATGTACTGGAGCGTAATCTGTATCTGACTGTGACGCGCGGGTTCTATCTTCCTCTCCTGCAGACACAGAGTAGAAGGTTCTCCCTTTATGAATCACCTGAAAGCTCCGCCCGCTGAGCCACGCCCCGTCCACCCTCGTAGTAGGCAAGGGAATTCCCGCCTTTTACCAGGATGATGGACAGCTTTCCAAAACGACACCACTGCGTTTACCGCCTATTCAGGTTGTGCGCAGAAGCACGAGGACATCTCCACAAAGACGCACTAGTAACGATCACATTGCCAAAGGCACACAACGTTGCTGGAGACGTTTCCCCCGAGGCCCATCACGTAGTCTTAGTGTACAATATACACGGGGCATATGAAAACATGCTAGGTAACGCTTACTGACTTACTCGTAGAAAATACTCCGGTTGGGTAGGCCATGGTGCTCATTTTACAGAAACTAAACCTCAACAGGAAGCACTTACAAATATAAACGTAGCAGGTGCCCCAGTTGAAGCTCAGCTTCTGGAAAGGACAAGCCACCCTAACTCTTGGGCTGGGAAAGATAAAGCAAGGCTGTGCGCTCATAGATTCCATAGCAGAAAACAATCTAGAATCCTTCCTGGAGGTCAACTGATGATGTACTGGAGCGTAATCTGTATCTGACTGTGACGCGCGGGTTCTATCTTCCTCTCCTGCAGACACAGAGTAGCTGGTTCTCCCTTTATGAATCACCTGTAAGCTCCGCCCGCTGAGCCACGCCCCGTCCACCCTCGTAGTAGGCAAAGGAATTCCCGCCTTTTACCAGGATGATGGACAGCTTTCCAGAACGACACCACTGCGTTTACCGCCGATTCAGGTCGTGCGTTGTTGGTGCGCAGAAGCACGAGGACATCTCCACAAAGACGCACTAGTAACGATCACATTGCCAAAGGCACACAAGGTTGCTGGTGAGGTTTCCCCCGTGGCCCATCACGTAGTCTTAGTGTACAATATAAACGGGGCATATGAAAACATGCTAGGTAACGCTTACTGACTTACTCGTAGAAAATACTCCGGTTGGGTAGGCCATGATGCTCATTTTACAGAAACTAAACCTCAAAGGAAGCACTTACAAATATAAACGTAGCAGGTGCCCCAGTTGAAGCTCAGCTTCTGGAAAGGACAAGCCACCCTAACTTGGGCTTGGCAAAGATAAAGCAAGGCTGTGCGCTCATAGATTCCATAGCAGAAAAAGATCTAGAATCCTTCCTGGAGGTCAACTGATGATGTACTGGAGCGTAATCTGTATCTGACTGTGACGCGCGGGTTCTATCTTCCTCTCCTGCAGACACAGAGTAGCTGGTTCTCCCTTTATGAATCACCTGTAAGCTCCGCCCGCTGAGCCACGCCCCGTCCACCCTCGTAGTAGGCAAAGGAATTCCCGCCTTTTACCAGGATGATGGACAGCTTTCCAAAACGACACCACTGCGTTTACCGCCGATTCAGGTCGTGCGTTGTTGGTGCGCAGAAGCACGAGGACATCTCCACAAAGACGCACTAGTAACGATCACATTGCCAAAGGCACACAAGGTTGCTGGTGAGGTTTCCCCCGAGGCCCATCACGTAGTCTTAGTGTACAATATACACGGGGCATATGAAAACATGCTAGGTAACGCTTACTGACTTACTCGTAGAAAATACTCCGGTTGGGTAGGCCATGATGCTCATTTTACAGAAACTAAACCTCAACAGGAAGCACTTACAAATATAAACGTAGCAGGTGCCCCAGTTGAAGCTCTGTTTCTGGAAATGACAAACCACCCTAACTCTTGGGCTGGAAAAGATAAAGCAAGGCTGTGCGCTCATAGATTCCATAGCAGAAAACAATCTAGAATCCTTCCTGGAGGTGAATTGATGATGTACTGGAGCGTAATCTGTATCTGACTGTGACGCGCGGGTTCTATCTTCCTCTCCTGCAGACACAGAGTAGAAGGTTCTCCCTTTATGAATCACCTGTAAGCTCCGCCCGCTGAGCCACGCCCCGTCCACCCTCGTAGTAGGCAAGGGAATTCCCGCCTTTTACCAGGATGATGGACAGCTTTCCAAAACGACACCACTGCGTTTACCGCCGATTCAGGTTGTGCGCAGAAGCACGAGGACATCTCCACAAAGACGCACTAGTAACGATCACATTGCCAAAGCCACACAAGGTTGCTGGAGACGTTTCCCCCGAGGCCCATCACGTAGTCTTAGTGTACAATATACACGGGGCATATGAAAACATGCTAGGTAACGCTTACTGACTTACTCGTAGAAAATACTCCGGTTGGGTAGGCCATGATGCTCATTTTACAGAAACTAAACCTCAACAGGAAGCACTTACAAATATAAACGTAGCAGGTGCCCCAGTTGAAGCTCAGCTTCTGGAAAGGACAAGCCACCCTAACTCTTGGGCTGGGAAAGATAAAGCAAGGCTGTGCGCTCATAGATTCCATAGCAGAAAACAATCTAGAATCCTTCCTGGAGGTGAATTGATGATGTACTGGAGCGTAATCTGTATCTGACTGTGACGCGCGGGTTCTATCTTCCTCTCCTGCAGACACAGAGTAGAAGGTTCTCCCTTTATGAATCACCTGAAAGCTCCGCCCGCTGAGCCACGCCCCGTCCACCCTCGTAGTAGGCAAGGGAATTCCCGCCTTTTACCAGGATGATGGACAGCTTTCCAAAACGACACCACTGCGTTTACCGCCGATTCAGGTTGTGCGCAGAAGCACGAGGACATCTCCACAAAGACGCACTAGTAACGATCACATTGCCAAAGGCACACAAGGTTGCTGGTGAGGTTTCCCCCGTGGCCCATCACGTAGTCTTAGTGTACAATATAAACGGGGCATATGAAAACATGCTAGGTAACGCTTACTGACTTACTCGTAGAAAATACTCCGGTTGGGTAGGCCATGATGCTCATTTTACAGAAACTAAACCTCAAAGGAAGCACTTACAAATATAAACGTAGCAGGTGCCCCAGTTGAAGCTCAGCTTCTGGAAAGGACAAGCCACCCTAACTCTTGGGCTGGGAAAGATAAAGCAAGGCTGTGCGCTCATAGATTCCATAGCAGAAAACAATCTAGAATCCTTCCTGGAGGTGAATTGATGATGTACTGGAGCGTAATCTGTATCTGACTGTGACGCGCGGGTTCTATCTTCCTCTCCTGCAGACACAGAGTAGAAGGTTCTCCCTTTATGAATCACCTGTAAGCTCCGCCTGCTGAGCCACGCCCCGTCCACCCTCGTAGTAGGCAAGGGAATTCCCGCCTTTTACCAGGATGATGGACGGCTTTCCAAAACGACACCACTGCGTTTACCGCCGATTCAGGTTGTGAGCAGAAGCACGAGGACATCTCCACAAAGACGCACTAGTAACGATCACATTGCCAAAGGCACACAAGGTTGCTGGAGACGTTTCCCCCGAGGCCCATCACGTAGTCTTAGTGTACAATATACACGGGGCATATGAAAACATGCTAGGTAACGCTTACTGACTTACTCGTAGAAAATACTCCGGTTGGGTTGGCCATGATGCTCATTTTACAGAAACTAAACCTCAAAGGAAGCACTTACAAATATAAACGTAGCAGGTGCCCCAGTTGAAGCTCAGCTTCTGGAAAGGACAAGCCACCCTAACTTGGGCTTGGCAAAGATAAAGCAAGGCTGTGCGCTCATAGATTCCATAGCAGAAAACAATCTAGAATCCTTCCTGGAGGTGAAATGATGATGTACTGGAGCGTAATCTGTATCTGACTGTGACGCGCGGGTTCTATCTTCCTCTCCTGCAGACACAGAGTAGAAGGTTCTCCCTTTATGAATCACCTGAAAGCTCCGCCCGCTGAGCCACGCCCCGTCCACCCTCGTAGTAGGCAAGGGAATTCCCGCCTTTTACCAGGATGATGGACAGCTTTCCAAAACGACACCACTGCGTTTACCGCCGATTCAGGTTGTGCGCAGAAGCACGAGGACATCTCCACAAAGACGCACTAGTAACGATCACATTGCCAAAGGCACACAAGGTTGCTGGTGAGGTTTCCCCCGTGGCCCATCACGTAGTCTTAGTGTACAATATAAACGGGGCATATGAAAACATGCTAGGTAACGCTTACTGACTTACTCGTAGAAAATACTCCGGTTGGGTAGGCCATGATGCTCATTTTACAGAAACTAAACCTCAAAGGAAGCACTTACAAATATAAACGTAGCAGGTGCCCCAGTTGAAGCTCAGCTTCTGGAAAGGACAAGCCACCCTAACTTGGGCTTGGCAAAGATAAAGCAAGGCTGTGCGCTCATAGATTCCATAGCAGAAAACAATCTAGAATCCTTCCTGGAGGTGAATTGATGATGTACTGGAGCGTAATCTGTATCTGACTGTGACGCGCGGGTTCTATCTTCCTCTCCTGCAGACACAGAGTAGAAGGTTCTCCCTTTATGAATCACCTGAAAGCTCCGCCCGCTGAGCCACGCCCCGTCCACCCTCGTAGTAGGCAAGGGAATTCCCGCCTTTTACCAGGATGATGGACAGCTTTCCAAAACGACACCACTGCGTTTACCGCCGATTCAGGTTGTGCGCAGAAGCACGAGGACATCTCCACAAAGACGCACTAGTAACGATCACATTGCCAAAGGCACACAAGGTTGCTGGTGAGGTTTCCCCCGTGGCCCATCACGTAGTCTTAGTGTACAATATAAACGGGGCATATGAAAACATGCTAGGTAACGCTTACTGACTTACTCGTAGAAAATACTCCGGTTGGGTAGGCCATGATGCTCATTTTACAGAAACTAAACCTCAAAGGAAGCACTTACAAATATAAACGTAGCAGGTGCCCCAGTTGAAGCTCAGCTTCTGGAAAGGACAAGCCACCCTAACTCTTGGGCTGGGAAAGATAAAGCAAGGCTGTGCGCTCATAGATTCCATAGCAGAAAACAATCTAGAATCCTTCCTGGAGGTGAATTGATGATGTACTGGAGCGTAATCTGTATCTGACTGTGACGCGCGGGTTCTATCTTCCTCTCCTGCAGACACAGAGTAGAAGGTTCTCCCTTTATGAATCACCTGAAAGCTCCGCCCGCTGAGCCACGCCCCGTCCACCCTCGTAGTAGGCAAGGGAATTCCCGCCTTTTACCAGGATGATGGACAGCTTTCCAAAACGACACCACTGCGTTTACCGCCGATTCAGGTTGTGCGCAGAAGCACGAGGACATCTCCACAAAGACGCACTAGTAACGATCACATTGCCAAAGGCACACAAGGTTGCTGGTGAGGTTTCCCCCGTGGCCCATCACGTAGTCTTAGTGTACAATATAAACGGGGCATATGAAAACATGCTAGGTAACGCTTACTGACTTACTCGTAGAAAATACTCCGGTTGGGTAGGCCATGATGCTCATTTTACAGAAACTAAACCTCAAAGGAAGCACTTACAAATATAAACGTAGCAGGTGCCCCAGTTGAAGCTCAGCTTCTGGAAAGGACAAGCCACCCTAACTTGGGCTTGGCAAAGATAAAGCAAGGCTGTGCGCTCATAGATTCCATAGCAGAAAACAATCTAGAATCCTTCCTGGAGGTGAATTGATGATGTACTGGAGCGTAATCTGTATCTGACTGTGACGCGCGGGTTCTATCTTCCTCTCCTGCAGACACAGAGTAGAAGGTTCTCCCTTTATGAATCACCTGAAAGCTCCGCCCGCTGAGCCACGCCCCGTCCACCCTCGTAGTAGGCAAGGGAATTCCCGCCTTTTACCAGGATGATGGACAGCTTTCCAAAACGACACCACTGCGTTTACCGCCGATTCAGGTTGTGCGCAGAAGCACGAGGACATCTCCACAAAGACGCACTAGTAACGATCACATTGCCAAAGGCACACAAGGTTGCTGGTGAGGTTTCCCCCGTGGCCAATCACGTAGTCTTAGTGTACAATATAAACGGGGCATATGAAAACATGCTAGGTAACGCTTACTGACTTACTCGTAGAAAATACTCCGGTTGGGTAGGCCATGATGCTCATTTTACAGAAACTAAACCTCAAAGGAAGCACTTACAAATATAAACGTAGCAGGTGCCCCAGTTGAAGCTCAGCTTCTGGAAAGGACAAGCCACCCTAACTCTTGGGCTGGGAAAGATAAAGCAAGGCTGTGCGCTCATAGATTCCATAGCAGAAAACAATCTAGAATCCTTCCTGGAGGTGAATTGATGATGTACTGGAGCGTAATCTGTATCTGACTGTGACGCGCGGGTTCTATCTTCCTCTCCTGCAGACACAGAGTAGAAGGTTCTCCCTTTATGAATCACCTGAAAGCTCCGCCCGCTGAGCCACGCCCCGTCCACCCTCGTAGTAGGCAAGGGAATTCCCGCCTTTTACCAGGATGATGGACAGCTTTCCAAAACGACACCACTGCGTTTACCGCCGATTCAGGTTGTGCGCAGAAGCACGAGGACATCTCCACAAAGACGCACTAGTAACGATCACATTGCCAAAGGCACACAAGGTTGCTGGTGAGGTTTCCCCCGTGGCCCATCACGTAGTCTTAGTGTACAATATAAACGGGGCATATGAAAACATGCTAGGTAACGCTTACTGACTTACTCGTAGAAAATACTCCGGTTGGGTAGGCCATGATGCTCATTTTACAGAAACTAAACCTCAAAGGAAGCACTTACAAATATAAACGTAGCATGTGCCCCAGTTGAAGCTCAGCTTCTGGAAAGGACAAGCCACCCTAACTTGGGCTTGGCAAAGATAAAGCAAGGCTGTGCGCTCATAGATTCCATAGCAGAAAACAATCTAGAATCCTTCCTGGAGGTGAATTGATGATGTACTGGAGCGTAATCTGTATCTGACTGTGACGCGCGGGTTCTATCTTCCTCTCCTGCAGACACAGAGTAGAAGGTTCTCCCTTTATGAATCACCTGTAAGCTCTGCCCGCTGAGCCACGCCCCGTCCACCCTCGTAGTAGGCAAAGGAATTCCCGCCTTTTACCAGGATGATGGACAGCTTTCCAAAACAACACCACTGCGTTTAACGCCGATTCAGGTCGTGCGTTGTTGGTGCGCAGAAGCACGAGGACATCTCCACAAAGACGCACTAGTAACGATCACATTGCCAAAGGCACACAAGGTTGCTGGTGAGGTTTCCCCCGTGGCCCATCACGTAGTCTTAGTGTACAATATACACGGGGCATATGAAAACATGCTAGGTAACGCTTACTGACTTACTCGTAGAAAATACTCCGGTTGGGTAGGCCATGATGCTCATTTTACAGAAACTAAACCTCAACAGGAAGCACTTACAAATATAAACGTAGCAGGTGCCCCAGTTGAAGCTCAGCTTCTGGAAAGGACAAGCCACCCTAACTTGGGCTTGGCAAAGATAAAGCAAGGCTGTGCGCTCATAGATTCCATAGCAGAAAAAGATCTAGAATCCTTCCTGGAGGTGAATTGATGATGTACTGGAGCGTAATCTGTATCTGACTGTGACG
>NW_027150277.1:0-47852 GCF_031143425.1 Pleurodeles waltl | reverse complement strand
GCTTCCCATGTCAGAATGGGACATTTTGACTTATTGGATGGAAAGATAAACTTTTTTGATCCAAATAGTGAAAAAGTGCAAATTCATAGTTTTTGTCAAAAAGTGACAAAGTCCCATTCTGAGTGGGCACTTGGAAAAAAAATTTCAACTTTTTTCATCCGAAAAGTGAAAAAATCCAAATTTCATCTTTTTTAGTCCCAAAAGTGAAAAAAATCAAATTTCAATTTTTTTCTTCAAAAAAGTGAAAAAAATTCCATTCTGGGTGCGCACTTGGAAAAAATGTCAACTTTTTTCACAAAAAAAGTGAAAAAATCCAAATTTCATCTTTTTTAGTCCCAAAAGTTAAAAATCAAATTTCAATTGTTTTTCTTCAAAAAAGTGAAAAAAATTCCATTCTGAGTGGGCACTTGGAAAAATTTTCAACTTTTTTCATCTAAAAAGTGAAAAAAATCCAAATTTCATCTTTTTTTAGTCCCAAAAGTGAAAAAATCCAATTTCAATTTTTTCTTCAAAAAGTGACAAAGTCCGGTTCTGAGTGGGCACTTGGAAAAAAATTCTACTTTTTTCATCCAAAAAGTGAAAAAATCCAAATTCAATACATTTCTTCAAAAAGTCACAAGTCCCATTCTGAATGGGGACTTAAAAAAAATTTCAATCTTTATCGTCCAAAAAGTGAAAACATCCAAAGTTAATTTTCTTCTTCAAAGAAGTAACAAATTCCTATTCTGACAAGGGACTTGGAAGCTCTTTTGACTTTTCACAAAAGTTGAATTTTTTTCTAAGTCCCATCTCATTATGAGATGGGACTTAGAAAAATAATTAACTTTTGTCTAAGTTGACATGTGTGCCGCTTCCCATGTCAGAATGGGACATTTTGACTTATTGGATGGAAAGATAAACTTTTTTGATCCAAATAGTGAAAAAGTGCAAATTCATAGTTTTTGTCAAAAAGTGACAAAGTCCCATTCTGAGTGGGCACTTGGAAAAAATTTCAACTTTTTTCATCCAAAAGGTGAAAAAATCAAAATTTCATCTTTTTTAGTCCCAAAAGTGAAAAAATCAAATTTCTATTTTTTTCTTCAAAAAAGTGAAAAAAATTCCATTCTGGGTGCGCACTTGGAAAAAATGTCTACTTTTTTCACAAAAAAAGTGAAAAAATCCAAATTTAATCTTTTTTTAGTCCCAAAAGTTAAAAATCAAATTTCAATTGTTTTCTTCAAAAAAGTGAAAAAAAATTCCATTCTGAGTGGGCACTTGGAAAAAATTTCAACTTTTTTCATCTAAAAAGTGAAAAAATCCAAATTTCATCTTTTTTAGTCCCAAAAGTGAAAAAATCCAATTTCAATTTTTTTCTTCAAAAAAGTGACAAAGTCAGGTTTCTGAGTGGGCACTTGGAAAAAAATTCTACTTTTTTCATCCAAAAAGTAAAAAAATCCAAATTCAATACATTTCTTCAAAAAGTCACAAAGTCCCATTCTGATGGGGACTTAAAAAAAATTTCAATCTTTATCGTCCAAAAAGTGAAAACATCCAAATTTATTTTCTTCTTCAAAGAAGTAACAAATTCCCATTCTGACAAGGGACATGGAAGCTCTTTTGACTTTTCACAAAAGTTGAATTTTTTTCTAAGTCCCATCTCATTATGAGATGGGACTTAGAAAAATATTCAACTTTTGTCTAGAGTTGACATGTGTGCCGCTTCCCATGTCAGAATGGGACATTTTGACTTATTGGATGGAAAGATAAACTTTTTTGATCCAAATAGTGAAAAAGTGCAAATTCATAGTTTTTGTCAAAAAGTGACAAAGTCCCATTCTGAGTGGGCACTTGGAAAAAAAATTCAACTTTTTTCATCCGAAAAGTGAAAAAATCCAAATTTCATCTTTTTTAGTCCAAAAGTGAAAAAATCAAATTTCAATTTTTTTCTTCAAAAAAGTGAAAAAAATTCCATTCTGGGTGCGCACTTGGAAAAATGTCAACTTTTTTCACAAAAAAGTGAAAAAATCCAAATTTCATCTTTTTTAGTCCCAAAAGTTAAAAATCAAATTTCAATTGTTTTCTTCAAAAAAGTGAAAAAAAATTCCATTCTGAGTGGGCACTTGGAAAAAATTTCAACTTTTTTCATCTAAAAAGTGAAAAAATCCAAATTTCATCTTTTTTAGTCCCAAAAGTGAAAAAATCCAATTTCAATTTTTTTCTTCAAAAAAGTGACAAAGTCCGGTTCTGAGTGGGCACTTGGAAAAAAATTCTACTTTTTTTCATCCAAAAAGTGAAAAAATCCAAATTCAATACATTTCTTCAAAAAGTCACAAAGTCCCATTCTGAATGGGACTTAAAAAAATTTCAATCTTTATCGTCCAAAAAGTGAAAACATCCAAATTTAATTTTCTTCTTCAAAGAAGTAACAAATTCCTATTCTGACAAGGACTTGGAAGCTCTTTTGACTTTTCACAAAAGTTGAATTTTTTTCTAAGTCCCATCTCATTATGAGATGGGACTTAGAAAAATAATTAACTTTTGTCTAAGTTGACATGTGTGCCGCTTCCCATGTCAGATGGGACATTTTGACTTATTGGATGGAAAGATAAACTTTTTTGATCCAAATAGTGAAAAAGTGCAAATTCATAGTTTTTGTCAAAAAGTGACAAAGTCCCATTCTGAGTGGGCACTTGGAAAAAATTTCAACTTTTTTCATCCAAAAAGTGAAAAAATCACAATTTCATCTTTTTTAGTCCCAAAACTGAAAAAATCAAAGTTCAATTTTTTTCTTCAAAAAAGTGCAAAACTTCCATTCTGAGTGGGCACTTGGAAACAATTTCAAAAATTTTCACCAAAAAAGTGAAAAAATTCAAATTTCATCTTTTTTAGTCCCAAAGGTGAAGAATACAAATTTCAATTTTTTTCTTCAAAAAAGTGAAAAAAATTCTATCTGAGTAGGAACATGGAAAAAATTTCAACTTTTTTCATCCAAAAAGTCAAAAAATCCAAATTTCATCTTTTTTAGTCCCAAAAGTGAAAAAATCAAATTTCAATTTTTTTCTTCAAAAAAGTGACAAAGTCCAGTCCTGAGTGGGGCACTTGATAAAAATGTAAACCTTTATCATCCAAAAAGTGAAAACATCCAAATTTAATTTTCTTCTTCAAAGAAGTAACAAATTCCATTCTGACAAGGGACTTGGAAGCTCTTTTGACTTTTCACAAAAGTTGAATTTTTTTCTAAGTCCCATCTCATTATGAGATGGGACTTAGAAAAATAATTAACTTTTGTCTAAGTTGACATGTGTGCCGCTTCCCATGTCAGAATGGGACATTTTGACTTATTGGATGGAAAGATAAACTTTTTTGATCCAAATAGTGAAAAAGTGCAAATTCATAGTTTTTGTCAAAAAGTGACAAAGTCCCATTCTGAGTGGGCACTTGGAAAAAATTTCAACTTTTTTCATCCAAAAAGTGAAAAAATCAAAATTTCATCTTTTTTAGTCCAAAAGTGAAAAAATCAAATTTAAATTTTTTTCTTCAAAAAAGTGAAAAAAATTCCATTCTGGGTGCGCACTTGGAAAAAATGTCAACTTTTTTCACAAAAAAAGTGAAAAAATCCAAATTTAATCTTTTTTAGTCCCAAAAGTTAAAAATCAAATTTCAATTGTTTTCTTCAAAAAAGTGAAAAAAATTCCATTCTGAGTGGGGCACTTGGAAAAAATTTCAACTTTTTTCATCTAAAAAGTGAAAAATCCAAATTTCATCTTTTTTAGTCCCAAAAGTGAAAAAATCCAATTTCAATTTTTTTCTTCAAAAAAGTGACAAAGTCCGGTTCTGAGTGGGCACTTGGAAAAAAATTCTACTTTTTTCATCCAAAAAGTGAAAAAATCCAAATTCAATACATTTCTTCAAAAAGTCACAAAGTCCCATTCTGAATGGGGACTTAAAAAAAATTTCAATCTTTATCGTCCAAAAGTGAAAACATCCAAATTTAATTTTCTTCTTCAAAGAAGTAACAAATTCCCATTCTGACAAGGGACTTGGAAGCTCTTTTGACTTTTCACAAAAGTTGAATTTTTTTCTAAGTCCCATCTCATTATGAGATGGGACTTAGAAAAATATTCAACTTTTGTCTAAGTTGACATGTGTGCCGCTTCCCATGTCAGAATGGGACATTTTGACTTATTGGATGGAAAGATAAACTTTTTGATCCAAATAGTGAAAAAGTGCAAATTCATAGTTTTTGTCAAAAAGTGACAAAGTCCCATCTGAGTGGGCACTTGGAAAAAAATGTCAACTTTTTTCATCCAAAAAGTGAAAAAATCCAAAATTTCATCTTTTTTAGTCCCAAAAGTGAAAAAATAAAATTTCAATTTTTTTCTTCAAAAAAGTGAAAAAAAATTCCATTCTGGGTGCGCACTTGGAAAAAATGTCAACTTTTTTCACAAAAAAAGTGAAAAAAATCCAAATTTAATCTTTTTTAGTCCCAAAAGTTAAAAATCAAATTTCAATTGTTTTCTTCAAAAAAGTGAAAAAAATTCCATTCTGAGTGGGCACTTGGAAAAAATTTCAACTTTTTTCATCTAAAAAGTGAAAAAATCCAAATTTCATCTTTTTAGTCCCAAAAGTGAAAAAATCCAATTTCAATTTTTTTCTTCAAAAAAGTGACAAAGTCCGGTTCTGAGTGGGCACTTGGAAAAAAATTCTACTTTTTTCATCCAAAAAGTGAAAAAAATCCAAATTCAATACATTTCTTCAAAAAGTCACAAAGTCCCATTCTGAATGGGGACTTAAAAAAATGTCAATCTTTATCGTCCAAAAAGTGAAAACATCCAAATTTAATTTTCTTCTTCAAAGAAGTAACAAATTCCCATTCTGACAAGGGACTTGGAAGCTCTTTTGACTTTTCACAAAAGTTGAATTTTTTTCTAAGTCCCATCTCATTATGAGATGGGACTTAGAAAAATAATTAACTTTTGTCTAAGTTGACATGTGTGCCGCTTCCCATGTCAGAATGGGACATTTTGACTTATTGGATGGAAAGATAAACTTTTTTGATCCAAATAGTGAAAAAGTGCAAATTCATAGTTTTTTGTCAAAAAAGTGACACAGTCCCATTCTGAGTGGGCACTTGAAAAAAATTTCAACTTTTTTCATCCGAAAAGTGAAAACATCCAAATTTCATATTTTTTTTGTCCCAAAAGTGAAAAAATTTCAAAAACATAATCAAACTATTCAATTTTTTTCTTCAAAAAAGTGAAAAAGTTCCATTCTGAGTGGGCACTTGGAAAAAAAATCTAATTTTTTCCTCTAAAAAATGAAAAAAATCCAAATTTCATCTTTTTTAGTCCCCAAAAACTGAAAAATCAAAGTTCAATTTTTTTCTTCAAAAAAGTGCAAAACTTCCATTCTGAGTGGGCACTTGGAAAAAATTTCAAAAATTTTCACCAAAAAAGTGAAAAAATTCTAATTTCATCTTTTTTAGTCCCAAAGGTGAAGAATACAAATTTCAATTTTTTTCTTCAAAAAAGTGAAAAAAATCCTATTCTGAGTAGGAACATGGAAAAAATTTCAACTTTTTTCATCCAAAAAGTCAAAAAAATCCAAATTTCATTTTTTTTAGTCCCAAAAGTGAAAAAATCAAATTCAATTTTTTTCTTCAAAAAAAGTGACAAAGTCCAGTTCTGAGTGGGCACTTGGAAAAAAATGTAAACCTTTATCATCCAAAAAGTGAAAACATCCAAATTTAATTTTCTTCTTCAAAGAAGTAACAAATTCCCATTCTGACAAGGTACTTGGAAGCTCTTTTGACTTTTCACAAAAGTTGAATTTTTTCTAAGTCCCATCTCATTATGAGATGGGACTTAGAAAAATATTCAACTTTTGTCTAAGTTGACATGTGTGCCGCTTCCCATGTCAGAATGGGACATTTTGACTTATTGGATGGAAAGATAAACTTTTTGATCCAAATAGTGAAAAAGTGCAAATTCATAGTTTTGTCAAAAAGTGACAAAGTCCCATTCTGAGTGGGCACTTGGAAAAAATTTCAACTTTTTTCATCCAAAAAGTGAAAAAATCCAAATTTCATCTTTTTTAGTCCCAAAAGTGAAAAAATAAAATTTCAATTTTTTTCTTCAAAAAAGTGAAAAAAATTCCATTCTGGGTGCGCACTTGGAAAAAATGTCAACTTTTTTCACAAAAAAAGTGAAAAAATCCAAATTTAATCTTTTTTAGTCCCAAAAGTTAAAAATCAAATTTCAATTGTTTTCTTCAAAAAAGTGAAAAAAAATTCCATTCTGAGTGGGCACTTGGAAAAATTTCAACTTTTTTCATCTAAAAAAGTGAAAAAATCCAAATTTCATCTTTTTTAGTCCCAAAAGTGAAAAAATCCAATTTCAATTTTTTTCTTCAAAAAAGTGACAAAGTCCGGTTCTGAGTGGGCACTTGGAAAAAAAATTCTACTTTTTTCATCCAAAAGTGAAAAAATCCAAATTCAATACATTTCTTCAAAAAGTCACAAAGTCCCATTCTGAATGGGGACTTAAAAAAAATGTCAATCTTTATCGTCCAAAAAGTGAAAACATCCAAATTTAATTTTCTTCTTCAAAGAAGTAACAAATTCCCACTCTGACAAGGGACTTGGAAGCTCTTTTGACTTTTCACAAAAGTTGAATTTTTTTCTAATCAATAGCGATACTAAAATATACTCAAAGATATTAGCCGCTCGAACTATCTCAGGTGATTAGGAAGATAGTTTTCCCCTAGACAGCATGGGTTTGTCCCAGGAAGGGGATACCACCGATCATATTCGAAGAGTCATAGCACTTTTGGATGCTACAGAAGTGAATGAGGAACCGATGGCAGTGGCATTACTAGATGCTGAAAAGGCATTTGATCGGGTGAGCTGGAAGTATTTATGGCATGTATGTATTTATGGCATGTATTGGAGTATTATGGGCTAGGGAAGAAATTTATTGTAGCAATAAGGGCCCTATATAGATCACCAGCAGTAAAAATACAACTGATGGGGGGACAATCGGAGAGTGTCCCGGTTAAGAGAGGTACTAGACAGGGATGTCCATGCTCTCCACTCTTGTTTGCTGTATATATAGATCCTTTGCTTAGACAGATCGAAGATAACAACAAGATTCCACCAATTCATAGGCAGGGATGGGATACAAAAGTACTAGCCTATGCAGATGATATTGCTATATTAACTCCCACCCCTGATCCGGCATTGAGTGAGGTTGAAAAGGTGGCAATGAAGTTCGGAAGATTCTCTGGTTACCTTCTAAATAGAGATAAAACGCAGATACTGATTAATCAATACACTAGCACTCAGGATACTCGAAGGGTGGATCATGCAGTATATCTGGGCATAGATATTACGCCACAAGTAGGAGAAATTGTCAAGTTAAATCTGGATCCCATAATTACTAAAGCAAGACAAGATATGTGCAGATGGAATAACTTACATTTAACTATTATGGGGAGGTGTAATATGGTAAAAATTATTTTTCTCCCTAAGTTGCTGTATTTGTTTCGGGCTATACCGTTGGACTTTAATAATCCTAGATTTAAAGAGATAGATAGAGTGGTTATGAGATTCATATGGGCATATGGTAAATGTAGAAGAGCAAGTAAATTTATGTCTCTCCCCCGAGAAAGGGGGGGGTGGTCTTTACCGAATATAAAATTATACCAAATGGCAGCAGCCTTTCAGTATATGCGCCCTTTATGGGGTTCTAAAAAAGAAGGGATACATGAAGAGGACTGCCCTAATATATATGAGCTGCAGATAGGAGCAGCAGCTAATGGGTGCCTGGTAACATTTCATGAGCCCGGGTATTACAAGAAAACTCGGTATAAGGTATTGGAGGCGGCCTATAAATGCTGGCGGCCATGGTATAAAAAGAAAGGATTTGGCAGATATAATTGGTATACCATGATAGAAAAGAATCCATTGCTCCCCGACATATTTAAAGATAAATGTATGGCAAGCTGGGTCTCTGTAGGAATAGAGAGGCTGGGGAATCTCTTTGACAACTCCGGGGTTAAGGCATTTGGTGATTTACAGAAGTGTTATGGTTTAGAGCGGAGGGATTTTTTTAAATATCTACAGATACGAGACTTCCTTTTAAGGAAAACAGGAGGGGTGCAGGGATTTAGGAGTGTTCAAGTGCTGGATGATATTTTGGCTAATCCTAATATATCAATTAGGTCAATCTATCGATTACTAATGTCAGAACAGCCCGACGACTTAGAGAAGAATTGTGAAAAGTGGAGTAAGAAATTGGAAGAGGGGAGTAAAATCTTTTTAAGGTCATTAGAATTAGGACACACTATTCTACTTTCCTCCTCCCTCCAAGCGCAACATTATAAAACCGTATTTGATTTGTATCATACCCCAGCTCATCTTGTCAAATGGGGCAGCTTGCTGGGAACAAGCTGTCCAAGATGTGGGATGTATGGAACAGATATTATACACGTCATGGCTACATGCGGGAAATTGAAGGATTTGAAGGAAGGTATTCAATCTGTATTGAAAGAAGTTCTGGGATATGATTTAATCCTTTCCTCTGAGGTAATGGTCCTAGGGGTTAGTGGAGAAACGGACAATCTGTATGAAGCATTTATTTTTGTGGCCATGGCAGTATTTCGATTGTGTATATCATCCGCCTGGCTTAATGTCCGACCTCCGTCCTGGCAGCAATGGTTGGCCAGATTATTGGCTGTGTATCATCTGGAGATAGCATTATATGAACGTAAAGGGAAACATGCAAGGAGGAAAGGGAGGGTAATTTGGGGGGCATTTCAGGATTGGATGTTAGCTCATAATAATTAAATGTTTAAATCAAAAAAAAAAAAAAAAAAAAAAAAAGGAAAGATAAACTTTTTTGATCCAAATAGTGAAAAAGTGCAAATTCATAGTTTTTGTCAAAAAGTGACACAGTCCCATTCTGAGTGGGCACTTGAAAAAAATTTCAACTTTTTTCATCCGAAAAGTGAAAACATCCAAATTTCATATTTTTTTGTCCCAAAAGTGAAAAAATCAAATTTCAATTTTTTTCTTCAAAAATTGAAAAAGTTCCATTCTGAGTGGGCACTTGGAAAAAAAAATCTATTTTTTTCATCTAAAAATGAAAAAAATCCAAATTTCATCTTTTTTAGTCCCAAAACTGAAAAAATCAAAGTTCAATTTTTTTCTTCAAAAAAGTGCAAAACTTCCATTCTGAGTGAGCACTTGGAAAAAATTTCAAAAATTTTCACCAAAAAAGTGAAAAAAAATCAAATTTCATCTTTTTTAGTCCCAAAGGTGAAGAATACAAATTTCAATTTTTTTCTTCAAAAAAGTGAAAAAAATTCTATTCTGAGTAGGAACATGGAAAAAATTTAAACTTTTTTCATCCAAAAAGTCAAAAAATCCAAATTTCATCTTTTTTAGTCCCAAAAGTGAAAAAATCAAATTTCAATTTTTTTCTTCAAAAAAGTGACAAAGTCCAGTTCTGAGTGGGCAATTGGAAAAAATGTAAACCTTTATCATCCAAAAAGTGAAAACATCCAAATTTAATTTTCTTCTTCAAAGAAGTAACAAATTCCCATTCTGACAAGGTACTTGGAAGCTCTTTTGACTTTTCACAAAAGTTGAATTTTTTTCTAAGTCCCATCTCATTATGAGATGGGACTTAGAAAAATATTCAACTTTTGTCTAAGTTGACATGTGTGCCGCTTCCCATGTCAGAATGGGACATTTTGACATATTGGATGGAAAGATAAACTTTTTTGATCCAAATAGTGAAAAAGTGCAAATTCATAGTTTTTGTCAAAAAGTGACAAAGTCCCATTCTGAGTGGGCACTTGGAAAAAATTTCAACTTTTTTCATCCAAAAAGTGAAAAAATCAAAATTTCATCTTTTTTAGTCCCAAAAGTGAAAAAATCTAATTTCAATTTTTTTCTTCAAAAAAGTGAAAAAAATCCATTCTGGGTGCGCACTTGGAAAAAATTTCAACTTTTTTCATCTAAAAAGTGAAAAAATCCAAATTTAATCTTTTTTTGTCCAAAAGTGAAAAAATCAAATTTCAATTTTTTTCTTCAAAAAAGTGACAAAGTCCAGTTCTGAGTGGGCACTTGGAAAAAAAATCTAATTTTTTCATCTAAAAAATGAAAAAAATCCAAATTTCATCTTTTTTAGTCCCAAAAGTGAAAAAATCAAAGTTCAATGTTTTTCTTCAAAAAAGTGCAAAACTTCCATTCTGAGTGGGCACTTGGAAAAAAAATTCAAAATTTTTCACCATAAAAGTGAATAAATCCAAATTTCATCTTTTTTAGTCCAAAGGTGAAGAATACAAATTTCAATTTTTTTCTTCAAAAAAGTGAAAAAAATTCTATTCTGAGTAGGAACATGTAAAAAATTTCAACTTTTTTTCATCCAAAAAGTCAAAAAATCCAAATTTCATCTTTTTTAGTCCCAAAAGTGAAAAAATCAAATTTCAATTTTTTTCTTCAAAAAAGTGACAAAGTCCAGTTCTGAGTGGGCACTTAGAAAAAATTTAAACCTTTATCATCCAAAAAGTGAAAACATCCAAATTGAATTTTCTTCTTCAAAGAAGTAACAAATTCCGATTCTGACAAGGGACTTGGAAGCTCTTTTGACTTTTCACAAAAGTTGCATTTTTTTCTAAGTCCCATCTCATTATGAGAAAAATATTCAACTTTTGTCTAAGTTGACATGTATGCCGCTTCCCATGTCAGAATGGGACATTTTGACTTATTGGATGGAAAGATAAACTTTTTTGATCCAAATAGTGAAAAAGTGCAAATTCATAGTTTTTGTCAAAAAAGTGACAAAGTCCCATTCTGAGTGGGCACTTGGAAAAAATTTCAACTTTTTTCATCCGAAAAGTGAAAAATCCAAATTTCATCTTTTTTAGTCCCAAAGGTGAAGAATACAAATTTCAATTTTTTTCTTCAAAAAAGTGAAAAAAAATCCATTCTGAGTAGGAACATGGAAAAATTGCAACTTTTTTCATCCAAAAAGTCAAAAAATCCAAATTTCATCTTTTTTAGTCCCAAAAGTGAAAAATCAAAGTTCAGTTTTTTTCTTCAAAAAAGTGACAAAGTCCAGTTCTGAGTGGAAACTTGGAAAAAATGTAAACCTTTATCATCCAAAAAGTGAAAACATCCAAATTTAATTTTCTTCTTCAAAGAAGTAACAAATTCCCATTCTGACAAGGGACTTGGAAGCTCTTTTGACTTTTCACAAAAGTTGAATTTTTTTTCTAAGTCCATCTCATTATGAGATGGAACTCAGAAAAATATTCAACTTTTGTCTAAGTTGACATGTGTGCCGCTTCCCATGTCAGAATGGGACATTTTGACTTATTGGATGGAAAGATAAACTTTTTTGATCCAAATAGTGAAAAAGTGCAAATTCATAGTTTTTGTCAAAAAGTGACAAAGTCCCATTCTGAGTGGGCACTTGGAAAAAATTTCAACTTTTTTCATCCAAAAAGTGAAAAAATCACAATTTCATCTTTTTTAGTCCCAAAAGTGAAAAAATCAAATTTCAATTTTTTTCTTCAAAAAAGTGAAAAAATTCCATTCTGGGTGCGCACTTGGAAAAAATTTCACCTTTTTTCATCTAAAAAGTGAAAAAATCCAAATTTCATCTTTTTTTGTCCCAAAAGTGAAAAAATCTAATTTCAATTTTTTCTTCAAAAAAGTGACAAAGTCCAGTTCTGAGTGGGCACTTGGAAAAAAAAACTAATTTTTTCATCTAAAAAATGAAAAAAATCAAAATTTCATCTTTTTTAGTCCCAAAAGTGAAAAAATCAAAGTTCAATTTTTTTCTTCAAAAAAGTGCAAAACTTCCATTCTGAGTGGGCACTTGGAAAAAATTTCAAAATTTTTCACCAAAAAGTGAATAAATCCAAATTTCATCTTTTTTAGTCCCAAAGGTGAAGAATACAAATTTCAATTTTTTTCTTCAAAAAAGTGAAAAAAATTCTATTCTGAGTAGGAACATGGAAAAAATTTCAACTTTTTTCATCCAAAAAGTCAAAAAATCCAAATTTCATCTTTTTTAGTCCCAAAAGTGAAAAAATCAAATTTCAATTTTTTTCTTCAAAAAAGTGAAAAAGTTCCATTCTGAGTGGGCACTTGGAAAAAAAATCTAATTTTTTCATCTAAAAAATGAAAAAAATCCAAATTTCATCTTTTTTAGTCCCAAAAGTGAAAAAATCAAAGTTCATTTTTTTCTTCAAAAAAGTGCAAAACTTCCATTCTGAGTGGGCACTTGGAAAAAATTTCAAAATTTTTCACCAAAAAAGTGAAAAAATCAAAATTCATCTTTTTTAGTCCCAAAGGTGAAGAATACAAATTTCAATTTTTTTCTTCAAAAAGTGAAAAAAATTCTATTCTGAGTAGGAACATGGAAAAAATTTCAACTTTTTTCATCCAAAAAGTCAAAAATCCAAATTTCATCTTTTTTAGTCCCAAAAGTGAAAAAATCTAATTTCAATTGTTTTCTTCAAAAAGTGACAAAGTCCAGTTCTGAGTGGGCACTTGGAAAAAATGTAAACCTTTATCATCCAAAAAGTGAAAACATCCAAATTGAGGGCATATTTATACTCTGTTTGCACCGAATTAGTGTCATTTTTTTTTACTCTAATTCGGTGCAAAACTAACTCCATATTTATACTTTGGTGCTAGACCCATCTAACACCAAGGCCCTGATTTAAACTTTTTTTTGCACCGCATTAACATCATTTTATGACACAAAAGTGGCGCAAACTTACAAAATATTAGCCCTTATTTATACTTTTTGCTGCAAAACTGTACTAACTCAGTTTTGCACCAAAAAGTTTAGCACCGGCTTGCACCATTTCTGTGCACCAGCTGGGCACCATATTTATGGAATGGTGCAAGCCGGTGCAAAGGGTAGGCTAGAGTTTAAAAAAATGACTTTAGTCGGGTGGGGCTGGCAGTATAGAAGAAGAGGGTTTAGCACCAAAAAATGGCTTTAGGCAGGTTAGAGTAAACAAAAATGACTCTAACCAGATTAGCGTCATTTTATGGTGCTAAACCTACCATGCCACAGTTGACATGTGTGCCGCTTCCCATGTCAGAATGGGACATTTAGACTTATTGGATGGAAAGATAACTTTTTTGATCCAAATAGTGAAAAAGTGCAAATTCATAGTTTTTGTCAAAAAGTGACAAAGTCCCATTTGAGTGGGCACTTGGAAAAAAATTCAACTTTTTTCATCCAAAAAGTGAAAAAATCTAAATTTCATCTTTTTTAGTCCCAAAAGTGAAAAAAACAAATTTCAATTTTTTTCTTCAAAAAAGTGAAAAAAATTCCATTCTGGGTGCGCACTTGGAAAAAATTTCAACTTTTTTCATCTAAAAAGTGAAAAAATCCAAATTTCATCTTTTTTAGTCCCAAAAGTGAAAAAATCAAATTTCTATTTTTTTCTTCAAAAAAGTGACAAAGTCTGGTTTTGAGTGGGCACTTGGAAAAAAATTCTACTTTTTTCATCCAAAAAGTGAAAAAATCAAAATTCAATACATTTCTTCAAAAAGTCACAAAGTCCCATTCTGAATGGGGACTTAGAAAAAATGTCAATCTTTATCGTCCAAAAAGTGAAAACATCCAAATTTAATTTTCTTCTTCAAAGAAGTAACAAATTCCCATTCTGACAAGGGACTTGGAAGCTCTTTTGACTTTTCACAAAAGTTGAATTTTTTTCTAAGTCCCATCTCATTATGAGATGGGACTTAGAAAAATATTCAACTTTTGTCTAAGTTGACATGTGTGCCGCTTCCCATGTCAGAATGGGACATTTTGACTTATTGGATGGAAAGATAAACTTTTTTTGATCCAAATAGTGAAAAAGTGCAAATTCATAGTTTTTGTCAAAAGTGACAAAGTCCCATTCTGAGTGGGCACTTGGAAAAAATGTCAACTTTTTCATCCCAAAAGTGAAAAAATCAAATTTCAATTTTTTCTTCAAAAAAGTGAAAAAAATTCCATTCTGGGTGCGCACTTGGAAAAAATTTCAACTTTTTTCATCTAAAAAGTGAAAAAATCCAAATTTCATCTTTTTTAGTCCCAAAAGTGAAAAAATCAAATTTCAATTTTTTTCTTCAAAAAAGTGACAAAGTCCGGTTCTGAGTGGGCACTTGGAAAAAAATTCTACTTTTTTCATCCAAAAAGTGAAAAAATCCAAATTCAATACATTTCTTCAAAAAGTCACAAAGTCCCATTCTGAATGGGGACTTAAAAAAAATTTCAATCTTTATCGTCCAAAAAGTGAAAACATCCAAATTTAATTTTCTTCTTCAAAGAAGTAACAAATTCCCATTCTGACAAGGGACTTGGAAGCTCTTTTGACTTTTCACAAAAGTTGAATTTTTTTCTAAGTCCCATCTCATTATGAGATGGGACTTAGAAAAATAATTAACTTTTGTCTAAGTTGACATGTGTGCCGCTTCCCATGTCAGAATGGGACATTTTGACTTATTGGATGGAAAGATAAACTTTTTTGATCCAAATAGTGAAAAAGTGCAAATTCATAGTTTTTGTCAAAAAAGTGACACAGTCCCATTCTGAGTGGGCACTTGGAAAAAATTTCAACTTTTTTCATCCAAAAAGTGAAAAAATCACAATTTCATCTTTTTTAGTCCCAAAAGTGAAAAAATCAAATTTCAATTTTTTTCTTCAAAAAAGTGAAAAAAATTCCATTCTGGGTGCGCACTTGGAAAAAATTTCACCTTTTTTCATCTAAAAAGTGAAAAAATCCAAATTTCATCTTTTTTTGTCCCAAAAGTGAAAAAATCTAATAAAAAAGTGACAAAGTCCAGTTCTGAGTGGGCACTTGGAAAAAAAATCTAATTTTTTCATCTAAAAAATGAAAAAAATCAAAATTTCATCTTTTTTAGTCCCAAAAGTGAAAAAATCAAAGTTCAATTTTTTTCTTCAAAAAAGTGCAAAACTTCCATTCTGAGTGGGCACTTGGAAAAAATTTCAAAATTTTTCACCAAAAAAGTGAATAAATCCAAATTTCATCTTTTTTAGTCCCAAAGGTGAAGAATACAAATTTCAATTTTTTTCTTCAAAAAAGTGAAAAAAATTCTATTCTGAGTAGGAACATGGAAAAAATTTCAACTTTTTTCATCCAAAAAGTCAAAAAATCCAAATTTCATCTTTTTTAGTCCCAAAAGTGAAAAAATCAAATTTCAATTTTTTTCTTCAAAAAAGTGAAAAAGTTCCATTCTGAGTGGGCACTTGGAAAAAAAATCTAATTTTTTCATCTAAAAAATGAAAAAAATCCAAATTTCATCTTTTTTAGTCCCAAAAGTGAAAAAATCAAAGTTCATTTTTTTTCTTCAAAAAAGTGCAAAACTTCCATTCTGAGTGGGCACTTGGAAAAAATTTCAAAATTTTTCACCAAAAAAGTGAAAAAATCAAAATTTCATCTTTTTTAGTCCCAAAGGTGAAGAATACAAATTTCAATTTTTTTCTTCAAAAAAGTGAAAAAAATTCTATTCTGAGTAGGAACATGGAAAAAATTTCAACTTTTTTCATCCAAAAAGTCAAAAAATCCAAATTTCATCTTTTTTAGTCCCAAAAGTGAAAAAATCAAATTTCAATTGTTTTCTTCAAAAAAGTGACAAAGTCCAGTTCTGAGTGGGCACTTGGAAAAAATGTAAACCTTTATCATCCAAACAGTGAAAACATCCAAATTGAGGGGCATATTTATACTCTGTTTGCACCGAATTAGTGTCATTTTTTTTTACTCTAATTCGGTGCAAAACTAACTCCATATTTATACTTTGGTGCTAGACCCATCTAACACCAAGGCCCTGATTTAAACTTTTTTTTGCACCGCATTAACATCATTTTATGACACAAAAGTGGCGCAAACTTACAAAATATTAGCCCTTATTTATACTTTTTGCTGCAAAACTGTTCTAACTCAGTTTTGCACCAAAAAGTTTAGCACCGGCTTGCACCATTTCTGTGCACCAGCTGGGCACCATATTTATGGAATGGTGCAAGCCGGTGCAAAGGGTAGGCTAGAGTTTAAAAAAATGACTTTAGTCGGGTGGGGCTGGCAGTATAGAAGAAGAGGGTTTAGCACCAAAAAATGGCTTTAGGCAGGTTAGAGTAAACAAAAATGACTCTAACCAGATTAGCGTCATTTTATGGTGCTAAACCTACCATGCCACAGTTGACATGTGTGCCGCTTCCCATGTCAGAATGGGACATTTAGACTTATTGGATGGAAAGATAAACTTTTTTGATCCAAATAGTGAAAAAGTGCAAATTCATAGTTTTTGTCAAAAAGTGACAAAGTCCCATTCTGAGTGGGCACTTGGAAAAAAATTCTACTTTTTTCATCCAAAAAGTGAAAAAATCAAAATTCAATACATTTCTTCAAAAAGTCACAAAGTCCCATTCTGAATGGGGACTTAGAAAAAATGTCAATCTTTATCGTCCAAAAAGTGAAAACATCCAAATTTAATTTTCTTCTTCAAAGAAGTAACAAATTCCCATTCTGACAAGGGACTTGGAAGCTCTTTTGACTTTTCACAAAAGTTGAATTTTTTTCTAAGTCCCATCTCATTATGAGATGGGACTTAGAAAAATATTCAACTTTTGTCTAAGTTGACATGTGTGCCGCTTCCCATGTCAGAATGGGACATTTTGACTTATTGGATGGAAAGATAAACTTTTTTGATCCAAATAGTGAAAAAGTGCAAATTCATAGTTTTTGTCAAAAAGTGACAAAGTCCCATTCTGAGTGGGCACTTGGAAAAAATGTCAACTTTTTTCATCCCAAAAGTGAAAAAATCAAATTTCAATTTTTTTCTTCAAAAAAGTGAAAAAAATTCCATTCTGGGTGCGCACTTGGAAAAAATTTCAACTTTTTTCATCTAAAAAGTGAAAAAATCCAAATTTCATCTTTTTTAGTCCCAAAAGTGAAAAAAACAAATTTCAATTTTTTTCTTCAAAAAAGTGACAAAGTCCGGTTCTGAGTGGGCACTTGGAAAAAAATTCTACTTTTTTCATCCAAAAAGTGAAAAAATCCAAATTCAATACATTTCTTCAAAAAGTCACAAAGTCCCATTCTGAATGGGGACTTAAAAAAAATTTCAATCTTTATCGTCCAAAAAGTGAAAACATCCAAATTTAATTTTCTTCTTCAAAGAAGTAACAAATTCCCATTCTGACAAGGGACTTGGAAGCTCTTTTGACTTTTCACAAAAGTTGAATTTTTTTCTAAGTCCCATCTCATTATGAGATGGGACTTAGAAAAATAATTAACTTTTGTCTAAGTTGACATGTGTGCCGCTTCCCATGTCAGAATGGGACATTTTGACTTATTGGATGGAAAGATAAACTTTTTTGATCCAAATAGTGAAAAAGTGCAAATTCATAGTTTTTGTCAAAAAAGTGACACAGTCCCATTCTGAGTGGGCACTTGAAATAAATTTCAACTTTTTTCATCCGAAAAGTGAAAACATCAAAATTTCATATTTTTTTGTCCCAAAAGTGAAAAAATCAAATTTCAATTTTTTTCTTCAAAAAATTGAAAAAGTTCCATTCTGAGAGGGCACTTGGAAAAAAAATCTATTTTTTTCATCTAAAAAATGAAAAAAATCCAAATTTCATCTTTTTTAGTCCCAAAACTGAAAAAATCAAAGTTCAATTTTTTTCTTCAAAAAAGTGCAAAACTTCCATTCTGAGTGAGCACTTGGAAAAAATTTCAAAAAATTTCACCAAAAAAGTGAAAAAAATCAAATTTCATCTTTTTTAGTCCCAAAGGTGAAGAATACAAATTTCAATTTTTTTCTTCAAAAAAGTGAAAAAAATTCTATTCTGAGTAGGAACATGGAAAAAATTTAAACTTTTTTCATCCAAAAAGTCAAAAAATCCAAATTTCATCTTTTTTAGTCCCAAAAGTGAAAAAATCAAATTTCAATTTTTTTCTTCAAAAAAGTGACAAAGTCCAGTTCTGAGTGGGCACTTGGAAAAAATGTAAACCTTTATCATCCAAAAAGTGAAAACATCCAAATTTAATTTTCTTCTTCAAAGAAGTAACAAATTCCCATTCTGACAAGGTACTTGGAAGCTCTTTTGACTTTTCACAAAAGTTGAATTTTTTTCTAAGTCCCATCTCATTATGAGATGGGACTTAGAAAAATATTCAACTTTTGTCTAAGTTGACATGTGTGCCGCTTCCCATGTCAGAATGGGACATTTTGACTTATTGGATGGAAAGATAAACTTTTTTGATCCAAATAGTGAAAAAGTGCAAATTCATAGTTTTTGTCAAAAAGTGACAAAGTCCCATTCTGAGTGGGCACTTGGAAAAAAATTCAACTTTTTTCATCCAAAAAGTGAAAAAATCTAAATTTCATCTTTTTTAGTCCCAAAAGTGAAAAAAACAAATTTCAATTTTTTTCTTCAAAAAAGTGAAAAAAATTCCATTCTGGGTGCGCACTTGGAAAAAATTTCAACTTTTTTCATCTAAAAAGTGAAAAAATCCAAATTTCATCTTTTTTAGTCCCAAAAGTGAAAAAATCAAATTTCTATTTTTTTCTTCAAAAAAAGTGACAAAGTCTGGTTTTGAGTGGGCACTTGGAAAAAAATTCTACTTTTTTCATCCAAAAAGTGAAAAAATCAAAATTCAATACATTTCTTCAAAAAGTCACAAAGTCCCATTCTGAATGGGGACTTAGAAAAAATGTCAATCTTTATCGTCCAAAAAGTGAAAACATCCAAATTTAATTTTCTTCTTCAAAGAAGTAACAAATTCCCATTCTGACAAGGGACTTGGAAGCTCTTTTGACTTTTCACAAAAGTTGAATTTTTTCTAAGTCCCATCTCATTATGAGATGGGACTTAGAAAAATATTCAACTTTTGTCTAAGTTGACATGTGTGCCGCTTCCCATGTCAGAATGGGACATTTTGACTTATTGGATGGAAAGATAAACTTTTTTGATCCAAATAGTGAAAAAGTGCAAATTCATAGTTTTTGTCAAAAAGTGACAAAGTCCCATTCTGAGTGGGCACTTGGAAAAAATGTCAACTTTTTTCATCCCAAAAGTGAAAAAATCAAATTTCAATTTTTTCTTCAAAAAGTGAAAAAAATTCCATTCTGGGTGCGCACTTGGAAAAAATTTCAACTTTTTTCATCTAAAAAGTGAAAAAATCCAAATTTCATCTTTTTTAGTCCCAAAAGTGAAAAAATCAAATTCAATTTTTTTCTTCAAAAAAGTGACAAAGTCCGGTTCTGAGTGGGCACTTGGAAAAAAATTCTACTTTTTTCATCCAAAAAGTGAAAAAATCCAAATTCAATACATTTCTTCAAAAGTCACAAAGTCCCATTCTGAATGGGGACTTAAAAAAAATTTCAATCTTTATCGTCCAAAAAGTGAAAACATCCAAATTTAATTTTCTTCTTCAAAGAAGTAACAAATTCCCATTCTGACAAGGGACTTGGAAGCTCTTTTGACTTTTCACAAAAGTTGAATTTTTTCTAAGTCCCATCTCATTATGAGATGGGACTTAGAAAAATAATTAACTTTTGTCTAAGTTGACATGTGTGCCGCTTCCCATGTCAGAATGGGACATTTTGACTTATTGGATGGAAAGATAAACTTTTTTGATCCAAATAGTGAAAAAGTGCAAATTCATAGTTTTTGTCAAAAAAGTGACACAGTCCCATTCTGAGTGGGCACTTGAAAAAAATTTCAACTTTTTTCATCCGAAAAGTGAAAACATCCAAATTTCATATTTTTTTGTCCCAAAGTGAAAAAATCAAATTTCAAATTTTTTCTTCAAAAAATTGAAAAAGTTCCATTCTGAGTGGGCACTTGGAAAAAAAAATCTATTTTTTTCATCTAAAAAATGAAAAAAATCCAAATTTCATCTTTTTTAGTCCCAAAACTGAAAAAATCAAAGTTCAATTTTTTTCTTCAAAAAAGTGCAAAACTTCCATTCTGAGTGAGCACTTGGAAAAAATTTCAAAAAATTTCACCAAAAAAGTGAAAAAAATCAAATTTCATCTTTTTTAGTCCCAAAAGTGAAAAAATCTAATTTCAAAAATCAAAAATCAAAAATCAAAATTCCATTCTGAGTAGGCAATTGGAAAAAAATTCAACTTTTTTCAGCCAAAAAGTGAAAAAATCCAAATTTCAACTTTTTTACTCCCAAAAGTGAAAAAAACAAATTTCAATTTTTTTCTTCAAAAAAGTGACAAAGTCTGGTTCTGAGTGGTCACTTGGAAAATATTTCAATTTTTTTCATCCAAAAAGTGAAAAAATCCAAATTTCATCTTTTTCAGTCCCAAAAATGAAAAAATCCAATTTCAAATTTTTTTCTTCAAAAAAGTGATAAAATCCCATTCTGAGTGGGCACTTGGAAAACATTTCAACTTTTTTCATCCAAAAGTGAAAAAAAACAAAATTTCATCTTTTTTAGTCCCAAAAGTGAAACAATCAAATTTCATTTTTTTCTTCAAAAAAGTAAAAAAAAAATCCATTCTGAGTAGGCACTTGGAAAAAATTTCAACTTTTTTCATCCAAAAAGTGAAAAAATCCAAATTCATCTTTTTTAGTCCCAAAAGTGAAAAAATCAAATTTCAATTTTTTTCTTCAAAAAAGTGACAAACTCCGGTTCTGAGTGGGCACTTGGAAAAAATTTCTACTTTTTTCATCCAAAAAGTGAAAAAATCCAAATTCAATACATTTCTTCAAAATAGTCACAAAGTCCCATTCTGAATGGGGACTTAGAAAAAATTTCAACCTTTATCGTCCAAAAAGTGAAAACATCCAAATTTAATTTTCTTCTTCAAAGAAGTAACAAATTCCCATTCTGACAAGGGACTTGGAAGCTCTTTTGACTTTTCACAAACGTTGAATTTTTTTCTAAGTCCCATCTCATTATGAGATGAGACTTAGAAAAATATTCAACTTTTCTCTAAGTTGACATGTGTGCCGCTTCCCATGTCAGAATGGGACATTTTGACTTATTGGATGGAAAGATAAACTTTTTTGATCCAAATAGTGAAAAAGTTCAAATTCATAGTTTTTGTCAAAAAAGTGACAAAGTCCCATTCTGAGTGGGCACTTGGAAAAAATTTCATCTTTATTCATCCAAAAAGTGAAAAAATCCAAATTTCATCTTTTTTAGTCCCAAAAGTGAAAAAATCAAATTTCAATTTTTTTCTTCCAAAAAGTGAAAAAGTTCCATTCTGAGGGGGCATGGAAAAAATTCAACTTTTTTCATCCAAAAAATGAAAAAATCCAAATTACATTTTTTTAGTCCCAAAAGCGAAAAAATCAAATTCAATTTTTTTCTTCAAAAAAGTGAAAAAATGCAATTCTGAGTGGGCATTTGAAAAAAAATTCAAATTTTTCACCAAAAAAAGTGAAAAAATCTAAATTTCATATTTTTTTGTCCCAAGAGTGAAAAAATCAAATTTCAATTTTTTTCTTCAAAAAAGTGACTAAGTCTGGTTCTGAATGGTCACTTGGAAAAAATTTCAACTTTTTTCATCCAAAAAGTGAAAAAATCCAAATTTCATATTTTTTAGTCCCAAAAGTGAAAAAATCAAATTTAAATTTTTTTCTTCAAAAAATGGCAAAGTCTGGTTCTGAGTGGTCACTTGGAAAATATTTCAATTTTTGTCATCCAAAAAGTGAAAAAATCCAAATTTCATCTGTTTTAGTCCCAAAAGTGAAAAAATCAAATTTCAAATTTTTTTTCTTCAAAAAAGTGATAAAATCCCATTCTGAGTGGGCACTTGGAAAAAATTTCAACTTTTCTCATCCAAAAGTGAAAAATTCAAAATTTCATCTTTTTTAGTCCCAAAAGTAAAAAAATCACATTTCAATTTTTTTCTTCAAAAAAGTGAAAAAAATTCCATTCTGAGTGGGCACTTGGAAACAATTTCAACTTTTTTCACCAAAAAAGTGAAAAAATCAAATTTCATCTTTTTTAGTCCCAAAGGTGAAAAATCAAATTTCAATTTTTTTCTTCAAAAAAGTGAAAAAAATTCCATTCTGAGTAGGCACTTGGAAAAAATTTCAACTTTTTTTATCCAAAAAGTGAAAAAATCAAATTTCATCTTTTTTAGTCCCAAAGGTGAAAAAATCTAATTTCAATTTTTTTCTTCAAAAAAGTGACAAAGTCCGGTTCTGAGTGGGCACTTGGAAAAAATTTCTACTTTTTTCATCCAAAAAGTGAAAAAATCCAAATTCAATACATTTCTTCAAAAAGTCACAAAGTCCCATTCTGAATGGGGACTTAGAAAAAATTTCAACCTTTATCGTCCAAAAAGTGAAAACATCCAAATTTAATTTTCTTCTTCAAAGAAGTAACAATTTCCCATTCTGACAAGGGACTTGGAAGCTCTTTTGACTTTTCACAAAAGTTGATTTTTTTTCTAAGTCCCATCTCATTATGAGATGGGACTTAGAAAGATATTCAACTTTTGTCTAAGTTGACATGTGTGCCGCTTCCCACGTCAGAATGGGACATTTTGACTTATTGGATGGAAAGATAAACTTTTTTGATCCAAATAGTGAAAAAGCGCAAATTCATAGTTTTTGTCAAAAAAAGTGACAAAGTCCCATTCTGAGTGGGCACTTGGAAAAAAATTCAACTTTTTTCATCCAAAAAGTGAAAAAATCCAAATTTCATCTTTTTTAGTCCAAAAAGTGAAAAAATCAAATTTAAATTTTTTTCATCAAAAAAGTGAAAAAGTTCCATTCTGAGTGGGCACTTGGAAAAAAAATCTACATTTTTCATCCAAAAAATGAAAAAATCCAAATTTCATCTTTTTGAGTCCCAAAAGTGAAAAAATCTAATTTAAATTTTTTTCTTCAAAAAAGTGCAAAACTTCCATTCTGAGTGGGCACTTGGAAAAAATTTCAACATTTTTCAGCAAAAAAGTGAAAAAATCAAAATTTCCTCTTTTTTAGTCCCAAAGGTGGAAAAATCATATTTCAATTTTTTTCTTCAAAAAAGTGAAAAAAATTCCATTCTGAGTGGGCACTAGGAAAAATGTTCTACTTTTTTGATCCAAAAAGTGAAAAAATCCAAATTCAATACATTTCTTCAAAAAGTCACAAAGTCCCATTCTGAATGGGGACTTAGAAAAAATTTCAACCTTTATCGTCAAAAATGTGAAAACATCCAAATTTAATTTTCTTCTTCAAAGAATTAACAAATTCCCATTCTGAAAAGGGACTTGGAAGCTCTTTTGACTTTTCACAAAAGTTGAATTTTTTTCTAAGTCCCATCTCATTATGAGATGGGACTTAGAAAAATATTCAACTTTTGTCTAAATTGACATGTGTGCCGCTTCCCATGTCAGAATGGGACACTTTGACTTATTGGATGGAAAGATCAACTTTTTTGATCCAAATAGTGAAAAAGTGCAAATTCATAGTTTTTGTCAAAAAAGTCACAAAGTCCCATTCTGAGTGGGCACTTGGAAAAAATTTCAACTTTTTTCATCCAAAAAATGAAAAAAACAAAATTTCATCTTTTTTAGTCCCAAAAGTGAAAAAATCAAATTTCAATTTTTTTCTTCAAAAAAGTGAAAAAATTCCATTCTGAGTGGGCACTTGGAAAAAATTTCAACTTTTTTCATCCAAAAGTGAAAAAATCCAAATTTCATCTTTTGTAGTCCCAAAAGTGAAAAAATCTAATTTCAATTTTTTTCTTCAAAAAAGTGACAAAGTCTGGTTCTGAGTGGTCACTTGGAAAATATTTCAATTTTTTTCATCCAAAAAGTGAAAAAATCTAAATTTCATCTTTTTTAGTCCCAAAAGTGAAAAAATCAAATTTCAAATTTTTTTTCTTAAAAAAAGTGATAAAATCCCATTCTGAGTGGGCACTTGGAAAAAATTTAAACTTTTTTCATCCAAAAGTGAAAAAAACAAAATTTCATCTTTTTTCTTAAAAAAAGTGAAAAAAATTATATTCTGAGTGGGCACTTGGAAACAATTTCAACTTTTTTCACCCAAAAAGTGAAAAAATCAAATTTCATCTTTTTTAGTCCCAAAGGTGGAAAAATCAAATTTCAATTTTTTTCTTCAAAAAAGTGAAAAAAAATCCATTCTGAGTAGGCACTTGGAAAAAATTCAACTTTTTTTATCCAAAAAGTGAAAAAATCAAAATTTCATCTTTTTTAGTCCAAAGGTGAAAAAATCAAATTTCAATTTTTTTCTTCAAAAAAGTGACAAAGTCCGGTTCTGAGTGGGCACTTTGATAAAAATTTCTACTTTTTTCATCCAAAAAGTGAAAAAAATCCAAATTCAATACATTTCTTCAAAAAGTCACAAAGTCCCATTCTGAATAGGGACTTAGAAAAAATTTCAACCTTTATCGTCCAAAAAGTGAAAACATCCAAATTTAATTTTCTTCTTCAAAGAAGTAACAATTTCCCATTCTGACAAGGGACTTGGAAGCTCTTTTGACTTTTCACAAAAGTTGAATTTTTTTCTAAGTCCCATCTCATTATGAGATGGGACTTAGAAAAATATTCAACTTTTGTCTAAATTGACATGTGTGCCGCTTCCCATGTCAGAATGGGACACTTTGACTTATTGGATGGAAAGATCAACTTTTTTGATCCAAATAGTGAAAAAGTGCAAATTCATAGTTTTTGTCAAAAAAGTCACAAAGTCCCATTCTGAGTGAGCACTTGGAAAAAATTTCAACTTTTTTCATCCAAAAAATGAAAAAATCAAAATTTCATCTTTTTTAGTCCCAAAAGTGAAAAAATCAAATTTCAATTTTTTCTTCAAAAAAGTGAAAAAATTCCATTCTGAGTGGGCACTTGGAAAAAATTTCAACTTTTTTCATCCAAAAGTGAAAAAATCCAAATTTCATCTTTTGTAGTCCCAAAAGTGAAAAAATCTAATTTCAATTTTTTTCTTCAAAAAAGTGACAAAGTCTGGTTCTGAGTGGTCACTTGGAAAATATTTCAATTTTTTTCATCCAAAAAGTGAAAAAATCCAAATTTCATCTTTTTTAGTCCCAAAAGTGAAAAAATCAAATTTCAAATTTTTTTCTTAAAAAAAGTGATAAAATCCCATTCTGAGTGGGCACTTGGAAAAAATTTAAACTTTTTTCATCCAAAAGTGAAAAAAACAAAATTTCATCTTTTTTCTTAAAAAAAGTGAAAAAAATTATATTCTGAGTGGGCACTTGGAAACAATTTCAACTTTTTTCACCCAAAAAGTGAAAAAATCAAATTTCATCTTTTTTAGTCCCAAAGGTGGAAAAATCAAATTTCAATTTTTTCTTCAAAAAAGTGAAAAAAAAATCCATTCTGAGTAGGCACTTGGAAAAAATTTCAACTTTTTTTATCCAAAAAGTGAAAAAATCTAAATTTCATCTTTTTTAGTCCCAAAGGTGAAAAAATCAAATTTCAATTTTTTTCTTCAAAAAAGTGACAAAGTCCGGTTCTGAGTGGGCACTTTGATAAAAATTTCTACTTTTTTCATCCAAAAAGTGAAAAAAATCCAAATTCAATACATTTCTTCAAAAAGTCACAAAGTCCCATTCTGAATAGGGACTTAGAAAAAATTTCAACCTTTATCGTCCAAAAAGTGAAAACATCCAAATTTAATTTTCTTCTTCAAAGAATTAACAATTTCCCATTCTGACAAGGGACTTGGAAGCTCTTTTGACTTTTCACAAAAGTTGAATTTTTTTCTAAGTCCCATCTCATTATGAGATGGGACTTAGAAAAATATTAAACTTTTGTCTAAGTTGACATGTGTGCCGCTTCCCATGTCAGAATGGGACACTTTGACTTATTGGAAGGAAAGATAAACTTTTTTGATCCAAATAGTGAAAAAGTGCAAATTCATAGTTTTTGTCAAAAAAGTGACAAAGTCCCATTCTGAGTGGGCACTTGGAAAAAATTTCAACTTTTTTCATCCAAAAAATGAAAAAAACTAAATTTCATCTTTTTTAGTCCCAAAAGTGAAAAAATCAAATTTCAATTTTTTTCTTCCAATAAGTGCAAAAATTCAATTCTGAGTGGGCACTTGGAAAAAATTTCAACATTTTTCACCAAAAAAGTGAAAAAATCCAAATTTCACCTTTTTTAGTCCCACAAGTGAAAAAATCAAATTTCAATTTCTTTCTTCAAAAAAGTGCAAAAATTCCATTCTGAGTGGGCACTTGGAAAAAATGTCAACTTTTTTCACCAAAAAAAGTGAAGAAATCAAAATTTCATATTTTTTTGTCCCAAGAGTGAAAAAATCAAATTTCAATTTTTTTCCTCAAAAAAGTGACTAAGTCTGGTTCTGAGTGGTCACTTGGAAAAAATTTCAACTTTTTTCATCCAAAAAGGGAAAAAATCCAAATTACATCTTTTTAGTCCCAAAAGTAAAAAAATCACATTTCAATTTTTTTCTTCAAAAAAGTGAAAAAAATTCCATTCTGAGTGGGCACTTGGAAAAAATGTCAACTTTTTCACCAAAAAAGTGAAAAAATCCAAATTTCATCTTTTTTAGTCCCAAAAGTGAAAAAATCAAATTTCAATTTTTTTCTTCAAAAAAAGTGAAACAAATTCCATTCTGAGTAGGCAATTGGAAACAAATTCAACTTTTTTCAGCCAAAAAGTGAAAAAATCCAAATTTCAACTTTTTTACTCCCAAAAGTGAAAAAATCAAATTTCAATTTTTTTCTTCAAAAAAGTGACAAAGTCTGGTTCTGAGTGGTCACTTGGAAAATATTTCAATTTATTTCATCCAAAAAGTGAAAAAATCCAAATTTCATCTTTTTCAGTCCCAAAAGTGAAAAAATCTAATTTCAATTTTTTTTTCTTCAAAAAAGTGATAAAATCCCATTCTGAGTGGGCACTTGGAAAACATTTCAACTTTTTTCATCCAAAGTGAAAAAAACAAAATTTCATCTTTATTAGTCCCAAAAGTGAAACAATCAAATTTCATTTTTTTTCTTCAAAAAAGTAAAAAAAAATCAATTCTGAGTAGGCACTTGGAAAAAATTTCAACTTTTTTCATCCAAAAAGTGAAAAAATCCAAATTTCATCTTTTTTAGTCCCAAAAGTGAAAAAATCAAATTTCAATTTTTTTCTTCAAAAAAGTGACAAACTCCGGTTCTGAGTGGGCACTTGGAAACAATTTCTACTTTTTTCATCCAAAAAGTGAAAAAATCCAAATTCAATAAATTTCTTCAAAAAAGTCACAAAGTCCCACTCTGAATGGGGACTTAGAAAAAATTTCAACCTTTATCGTCCAAAAAGTGAAAACATCCAAATTTAATTTTTTTCTTCAAAGAAGTAACAAATTCCCATTCTGACAAGGGACTTGGAAGCTCTTTTGACTTTTCACAAACGTTGAATTTTTTTCTAAGTCCCATCTCATTATGAGATGAGACTTAGAAAAATATTCAACTTTTCTCTAAGTTGACATGTGTGCCGCTTCCCATGTCAGAATGGGACATTTTGACTTATTGGATGGAAAGATAAACTTTTTTGATCCAAATAGTGAAAAAGTTCAAATTCATAGTTTTTGTCAAAAAAGTGACAAAGTCCCATTCTGAGTGGGCACTTGGAAAAAATGTCATCTTTATTCATCCAAAAAGTGAAAAAATCAAAATTTCATCTTTTTCAGTCCCAAAAGTGAAAAAATCAAATTTCAATTTTTTACTTCCAAAAAGTGCAAAAATTCCATTCTGAGTGGGCACTTGGAAAAAATTTCAACATTTTTCACCAAAAAAGTGAAAAAATCAAAATTTCATCTTTTTTAGTCCCACAAGTGAAAAAATCAAATTTCAATTTTTTTCTTCAAAAAAGTGAAAAAGTTCCATTCTGAGTGGGCACGTGGGAAAAAATCAACTTTTTTCATCCACAAAATGAAAAAATCCAAATTTCACCTTTTTTAGTCCCAAAAGAGTGAAAAAATCTAATTTCAATTTCTTTCTTCAAAAAAGTGCAAAAATTCCATTCTGAGTGGGCACTTGGAAAAAATGTCAACTTTTTTCACCAAAAAAGTGAAGAAATCAAAATTTCATATTTTTTTGTCCCAAGAGTGAAAAAATCAAATTTCAATTTTTTTCCTCAAAAAAGTGACTAAGTCTGGTTCTGAGTGGTCACTTGGAAAAAATTTCAACTTTTTTAATCCAAAAAGGGAAAAAATCCAAATTACATCTTTTTTAGTCCCAAAAGTAAAAAAATCTAATTTCAAAAATCAAAAATCAAAAATCAAAAATCAAAATTCCATTCTGAATGGGCACTTGGAAAAAATGTCAACTTTTTTCACCAAAAAAGTGAAAAAATCCAAATTTCATCTTTTTTAGTCCCAAAAGTGAAAAAATCTAATTTCAAAAATCAAAATCAAAAATCAAAAATCAAAAATCAAAATTCCATTCTGAGTAGGCAATTGGAAAAAAATTCAACTTTTTTCAGCCAAAAAGTGAAAAAATCCAAATTTCAACTTTTTTACTCCCAAAAGTGAAAAAATCAAATTTCAATTTTTTTCTTCAAAAAAGTGACAAAGTCTGGTTCTGAGTGGTCACTTGGAAAATATTTCAATTTTTTTCATCCAAAAAGTGAAAAAATCCAAATTTCATCTTTTTCAGTCCCAAAAATGAAAAAATCCAATTTCAAATTTTTTTTCTTCAAAAAAGTGATAAAATCCCATTCTGAGTGGGCACTTGGAAAACATTTCAACTTTTTTCATCCAAAAGTGAAAAAAACAAAATTTCATCTTTTTTAGTCCCAAAAGTGAAACAATCAAATTTCATTTTTTTTCTTCAAAAAAGTAAAAAAAAAATCCATTCTGAGTAGGCACTTGGAAAAAATTTCAACTTTTTTCATCCAAAAAGTGAAAAAATCCAAATTTCATCTTTTTTAGTCCCAAAAGTGAAAAAATCAAATTTCAATTTTTTTCTTCAAAAAAGTGACAAACTCCGGTTCTGAGTGGGCACTTGGAAAAAATTTCTACTTTTTTCATCCAAAAAGTGAAAAAATCCAAATTCAATACATTTCTTCAAAAAAGTCACAAAGTCCCATTCTGAATGGGGACTTAGAAAAAATTTCAACCTTTATCGTCCAAAAAGTGAAAACATCCAAATTTAATTTTCTTCTTCAAAGAAGTAACAAATTCCCATTCTGACAAGGGACTTGGAAGCTCTTTTGACTTTTCACAAACATTTAATTTTTTTCTAAGTCCCATCTCATTATGAGATGAGACTTAGAAAAATATTCAACTTTTCTCTAAGTTGACATGTGTGCCGCCTCCCATGTCAGAATGGGACATTTTGACTTATTGGATGGAAAGATAAACTTTTTTGATCCAAATAGTGAAAAAGTGCAAATTCATAGTTTTTGTCAAAAAAGTGACAAAGTCCCATTCTGAGTGGGCACTTGGAAAAAATTTCATCTTTATTCATCCAAAAAGTGAAAAAATCCAAATTTCATCTTTTTTAGTCCCAAAAGTGAAAAAATCAAATTTCAATTTTTTTCTTCCAAAAAGTGAAAAAGTTCCATTCTGAGGGGGCATGGAAAAAAATTCAACTTTTTTCATCCAAAAAATGAAAAAATCCAAATTTCATTTTTTTAGTCCCAAAAGCGAAAAAATCAAATTCAATTTTTTTCTTCAAAAAAGTGAAAAAATGCAATTCTGAGTGGGCATTTGAAAAAAAAATCAAAATTTTTCACCAAAAAAAGTGAAAAAATCAAAATTTCATATTTTTTTGTCCCAAGAGTGAAAAAATCAAATTTCAATTTTTTTCTTCAAAAAAGTGACTAAGTCTGGTTCTGAATGGTCACTTGGAAAAAATTTCAACTTTTTTCATCCAAAAAGTGAAAAAATCCAAATTTCATATTTTTTAGTCCCAAAGGTGAAAAAATCTAATTTCAATTTTTTTCTTCAAAAAAGTGACAAAGTCCGGTTCTGAGTGGGCACTTGGAAAAAATTTCTACTTTTTTCATCCAAAAAGTGAAAAAATCCAAATTCAATATATTTCTTCAAAAAGTCACAAAGTCCCATTCTGAATGGGGACTTAGAAAAAATTTCAACCTTTATCGTCAAAAAAGTGAAAACATCCAAATTTAATTTTCTTCTTCAAAGAAGTGACAAATTCCCATTCTGACAAGGGACTTGAGAGCTCTTTTGACTTTTTTCAAAAGTTGAATTTTTTTCTAAGTCCTTTTCATTATGAGATGGGACTTAGAAAAATATTCAACTTTTGTCTAAGTTGACATGTGTGCCGCTTCCCATGTCAGAATGGGACATTTTGACTTATTGGATGGAAAGATAAACTTTTTTGATCCAAATAGTGAAAAAGTGCAAATTCATAGTTTTTGTCAAAAAGTGACAAAGTCCCATTCTGAGTGGGCACTTGGAAACAATTTCAACTTTTTTCACCAAAAAAGTGAAAAAATAAAATTTCATCTTTTTTAGTCCCAAAGGTGAAAAAATCAAATTTCAATTTTTTTCTTCAAAAAAGTGAAAAAAATTCCATTCTGAGTGGGCACTTGGAAACAATTTCAACTTTTTTCACCAAAAAAGTGAAAAAATAAAATTTCATCTTTTTTAGTCCCAAAGGTGAAAAAATCAAATTTCAATTTTTTTCTTCAAAAAAGTGAAAAAAATTCCATTCTGAGTAGGCACTTGGAAAAAATTTCAACTTTTTTCATCCAAAAGTGAAAAAATCCAAATTTCATCTTTTTTAGTCCCAAAAGTGAAAAAATCAAATTTCAATTTTTTTCTTCAAAAAAGTGACAAAGTCTGGTTCTGAGTGGTCACTTGGAAAATGTTTCAATTTTTTTCATCCAAAATGTGAAAAAATCCAAATTTCATCTTTTTTAGTCCCAAAAGTGAAAAAATCAAATTTCAAATATTTTTCTTCAAAAAAGTGATAAAATCCCATTCTGAGTGGGCACTTGGAAAAAATTTCAACTTTTCTCATCCAAAAGTGACAAAATCAAAATTTCATCTTTTTTAGTCCCAAAGGTAAAAAAAATCACATTTCAATTTTTTTCTTCAAAAAAGTGAAAAAAATTCCATTCTGAGTGGGCACTTGGAAACAATTTCAACTTTTTTCACCAAAAAAGTGAAAAAATAAAATTTCATCTTTTTTAGTCCCAAAGGTGAAAAAATCAAATTTCAATTTTTTTCTTCAAAAAAGTGAAAAAAGTTCCATTCTGAGTGGGCACTTGGAAAAATTTACTACTTTTTTCACCAAAAAAGTGAAAAAATCCAAATTTCATCTTTTTTAGTCCCAAAAGTGAAAAAATCAAATTTCAATTTTTTTCTTCAAAAAAGTTTAAAAAACTCCATTCTGAGTAGGCAATTGGAAAAAAATTCAACTTTTTTCATCCAAAAAATGAAAAAATTTAAATTTCATTTTTTTAGTCCCAAAAGCGAAAAAATCAAATTCAATTTTTTTCTTCAAAAAAGTGAAAAAATGCAATTCTGAGTGGGCATTTGAAAAAAAATTCAAAATCTTTCACCAAAAAAAGTGAAAAAATCAAAATTTCATATTTTTTTGTCCCAAGAGTGAAAAAAACAAATTTCAATTTTTTTCTTCAAAAAAGTGACTAAGTCTGGTTCTGAATGGTCACTTGGAAAAAATTTCAACTTTTTTCATCCAAAAAGTGAAAAAATCAAAATTTCATCTTTTTTAGTCCCAAAAGTAAAAAAATCACATTTCAATTTTTTTCTTCAAAAAAGTGAAAACAATTCCATTCTGAGTGGGCACTTGGAAAAAAATGTCAACTTTTTTCACAAAAAAAGTGAAAAAATCCAAATTTCATCTTTTTTAGTCCCAAAAGTGAAAAAATCAAATTTCAATTTTTTTCTTCAAAAAAGTGAAAAAAATTCCATTCTGAGTAGGCAATTGGAAAAAATTTCAACTTTTTTCATCCAAAAAGTGAAAAAATCCAAATTTCATCTTTTTTACTGTCAAAAGTGAAAATATCAAATTTAAATTTTTTTCTTCAAAAAAGTAACAAAGTCTGGTTCTGAGTGGTCACTTGGAAAATATTTCAATTTTTTTCATCCAAAAAGTGAAAAAATCAAAATTTCATTTTTTAGGCCCAAAAATGAAAAAAACAAATTTCACATTTTTTTTCCTCAAAAAAGTGATAAAATCCCATTCTGAGTGGGCACTTGGAAAAAATTTCAACTTTTTTCATCCAAAAGTGAAAAAATCCAAATTTCATCTTTTTAGTCCCAAAAGTGAAAAAATCAAATTTCAATTTTTTTCTTCAAAAAAGTGACAAAGTCTGGTTCTGAGTGGTCACTTGGAAAATGTTTCAATTTTTTTCATCCAAAATGTGAAAAAATCCAAATTTCATCTTTTTTAGTCCCAAAAGTGAAAAAATCAAATTTCAAATATTTTTCTTCAAAAAAGTGATAAAATCCCATTCTGAGTGGGCACTTGGAAAAAATTTCAACTTTTCTCATCCAAAAGTGACAAAATCAAAATTTCATCTTTTTTAGTCCCAAAGGTAAAAAAAATCACATTTCAATTTTTTTCTTCAAAAAAGTGAAAAAAATTCCATTCTGAGTGGGCACTTGGAAACAATTTCAACTTTTTTCACCAAAAAAGTGAAAAAATAAAATTTCATCTTTTTTAGTCCCAAAGGTGAAAAAATCAAATTTCAATTTTTTTCTTCAAAAAAGTGAAAAAAATTCCATTCTGAGTAGGCACTTGGAAAAAATTTCAACTTTTTGTATCCAAAAAGTGAAAAAATCCAAATTTCATCTTTTTTAGTCCCAAAGGTGAAAAAATCAAATTTCAATTTTTTTCTTCAAAAAAGTGACAAAGTCCGGTTCTGAGTGGGCACTTGGATAAAATTTCTACTTTTTTCATCCAAAAAGTGAAAAAAATCCAAATTCAATACATTTCTTCAAAAAGTCACAAAGTCCCATTCTGAATGGGGACTTAGAAAAAATTTCAACCTTTATCGTCCAAAAAGTGAAAACATCTAAATTTAATTTTCTTCTTCAAAGAAGTAACAATTTCCCATTCTGACAAGGGACTTGGAAGCTCTTTTGACTTTTCACAAAAGTTGAATTTTTTTCTAAGTCCCATCTCATTATGAGATGGGACTTAGAAAAATATTCAACTTTTGTCTAAGTTGACATGTGTGCCGCTTCCCATGTCAGAATGGGACACTTTGACTTATTGGATGGAAAGATAAACTTTTTGATCCAAATAGTTAAAAAGTGCAAATTCATAGTTTTTGTCAAAAAAGTGACAAAGTCCCATTCTGGGTGGGCACTTGGAAAAAAAATCAACTTTTTCATCCAAAAAATGAAAAAATCAAAATTTCATCTTTTTTAGTCCCAAAAGTGAAAAAATCAAATTTACATTTTTTTCTTCAAAAAAGTGCAAAAATTCCATTCTGAGTGGGCACTTGCAAAAAATTTTCAACATTTTTCACCAAAAAAGTGAAAAAATCTAATTTCATCTTTTTTAGTCCCAAAGGTGAAAAAATAAAATTTCAATTTTTTTCTTCAAAAAAGTGAAAAAATTCCATTCTGAGTGGGCACTTGCAAAAAAATTTCAACATTTTTCACCAAAAAAGTGAAAAAATCAAATTTCATCTTTTTTAGTCCCAAAGGTGAAAAAATCTAATTTCAATTTTTTTCTTCAAAAAAGTGAAAAAAATTCCATTCTGAGTAGGCACTTGGAAAAAATTTCAACTTTTTTCATCCAAAAAGTGAAAAAATCAAAATTTCATCTTTTTTAGTCCCCAAAGTGAAAAAATCAAATTTCAATTTTTTCTTCAAAAAAGTGACAAAGTCCGGTTCTGAGTGGGCACTTGGAAAAAATTTCTACTTTTTTCATTCAAAAAGTGAAAAAAATCCAAATTCAATAAATTTCTTCAAAAAGTCACAAAGTCCCATTCTGAATGGGGACTTGGAAAAAATTTCAACCTTTATCGTCCAAAAAGTGAAAACATCCAAATTTAATTTTCTTCTTCAAAGAAGTAACAAATTCCCATTCTGACAAGGGACTTGGAAGCTCTTTTGACTTTTCACAAAAGTTGAATTTTTTTCTAAGTCCCATCTCATTATGAGATGGGACTTAGAAAAATATTCAACTTTTGTCTAAGTTGACATGTGTGCCGCTTCCCATGTCAGAATGGGACACTTTGACTTATTGGATGGAAAGATAAACTTTTTTGATCCAAATAGTGAAAAAGTGCAAATTCATAGTTTTTGTCAAAAAAGTGACAAAGTCCCATTCTGAGTGGGCACTTGGAAAAAATTTCAACTTTTTTCATCCAAAAACTGAAAAAATCAAAATTTCATCTTTTTTAGTCCCAAAAGTGAAAAAATCAAATGTAAATTTTTTTCTTCAAAAAAGTGAAAAAAGTTCCATTCTGAGTGGGCACTTTTAAAAAAATTCAACTTTTTTCATCCAAAAAGTAAAAAAATCCAAATTTCATCTTTTTTAGTCCCAAAAGTGAAAAAATCAAATTTCAATTTTTTTCTTCAAAAAGGTGACAAAGTCCCATTCTGAGTTGGCACTTAGATAAAATTTCAACTTTTTTTCATCCAAAAAGTGAAAAATCCAAATTCAATACATTTCTTCAAAAAAGTCATAAAGTCCCATTCTGAATGGGGACTTGGAAAAGATTTCAACCTTTATCGTCCAAAAAGTGAAAACATCCTAATTTAATTTTCTTCTTCAAAGAAGTAACAAATTCCATTCTGACAAGGGACTTGGAAGCTCTTTTGACTTTTCTCAAAAGTCGATTTTTTTTCTAAGTCCCATCTCATTATGAGATGGGACTTGGAAAAATATTCAACTTTTGTCTAAGTTGACATTTGTTCCGCTTCCCATGTCAGAATGGGACATTTTGACTTGTGGTTGGAAAGATAAACTTTTTTGATCCAAATAGTGAAAAAGTGCAAATTCATAGTTTTTGTCAAAAAAGTGACAAAGTCTGGTTCTGAGTGGCCACTTGGAAAATATTTCAATTTTTTTCATCCAAAAAGTGAAAAAATCCAAATTTCATCTTTTTTAGTCCCAAAAGTGAAAAAATCTAATTTCAAATTTTTTTTCTTCAAAAAAGTGATAAAATTCCATTCTGGGTACGCACTTGGAAAAAATGTCAACTTTTTTCACCAAAAAAGTGAAAAAATCCAAATTTCATCTTTTTTCGTCACAAAGGTGAAAACATCAAATTTCAATTTTTTTCTTCGAAAAAGTGAAAAAAATTCCATACTGAGTAGGCACTTGGAAAACATTTCTACTTTTTTCATCCAAAAAGTGAAAAAATCCAAATTTCATCTTTTTTAGTCCCAAAAGTGAAAAAATCAAATTTCAATTTTTTTCTTCAAAAAGTGAAAAAAATTCCATTCTGAGTAGGCACTTGGAAAAAATTTCAACTTTTTTTATCCAAAAAGTGAAAAAATCCAAATTTCATCTTTTTTAGTCCCAAAGGTGAAAAAAATCAAATTTCAATTTTTTTTCTTCAAAAAAGTGACAAAGTCCTGTTCTGAGTGGGCACTTGGAAAAAACTTCAACTTTTTTCATCCAAAAAGTGAAAAATTCCAAATTTCATATTTTTTAGTCCCAAAAGTGAAAAAATCAAATTTCATTTTTTTTCTTCAAAAAAGTGAAAAAGTCCAGTCCTGAGTGGGCACTTTGAAAATATTTCAACTTTTTTCATCCAAAAAGTGAAAAAATCAAAATTTCATCTTTTTTAGTCCCAAAAGTGAAAAAGTCAAATTTCAATGTTTTTCTTCCAAAAAGTGAAAAAGTCCCATTCTGATTGGGCACATGGAAAAAATTTCAACTTTTTTCATCCAAAAAGAGAAAAAATAAAAATTTCATCTTTCTTAGTCCCAAAGGGGAAAAAAATAAATTTCAATTTATTTCTTTAAAAAAGTGAAAAAGTCCCATTCTGAGTGGGCACTTAAAAAAAAAAATTCAACTTTTTTCATCCGAAAAAGAGAAAAAAATCCAAATTTCATCTTTTTTAGTCCCAAAGGGCAAAAATCTAATTTCAATTCTTTTCTTTAAAAAAGTGACAAAGTCCCATTCTGATTGGGCAATTAAAATTTTTTCTACTTTTTTCATCCAAAAGTGAAAAAATCAAAATTCAATACATTTCTTCATAAAGTCACAAAGTTCCATTCTGAATGGGGACTTAGAAAAAATGTCAACCTTTATCGTCCAAAAAGTGAAAACATCCAAATTTAATTTTCTTCTTCAAAGAAGTGACAAATTCCCATTCTGACAAGGGACTGGGAAGCTCTTGACTTTTTTCAAAAGTTGAATTTTTTTCTAAGTCCCATCTCATTATGAGATGGGACTTAGAAAAATATTAAACTTTTGTCTAAGTTTACATGTGTGCTGCTTCCCATTTCAGAATGGGACATTTTTACTTATTGGATAGAAAGATAAACTTTTTTGATCCAAATAGTGAAAAAGTGCAAATTCATAGTTTTTGTCAAAAAAGTGAGAAAGTCCTATTCTGAGTGGGGATTTGAAAAGATTTCACATTTTTTCATCCAAGAGGTAAAAAAAAATCCAAATTTCATCTTTTTCAGTCCCAAAAGTGAAAAAAATTAAATTTCAATTTTTTTCTTCAAAAAGGTGACAAAGTCCCGTTCTGAGTGGGCACTTAGAATCAATTTCAACTTTTTCATGCAAAAAGTGAAAAAATCCAAATTTCATCTTTTTTAGTCCCAAAAGAGAAAAAATCGAATTTCAATTTTTTTCTTAAAAAAAGTGACAAAGTCCCATCCTGAGTGGGCACTTAGAAAATATTTCAACCTTTTTCATCCACAAACTGAAAAAATCAAAATTTCAACTTTTTTATTCCCAAAATTAAAAAAATCAAATTTACATTTTTTTCTTCAAAAAGTGACAAAGTCCCATTCTAAGTGGGCACTTGGAAAAAAAATCTACTTTTTTCATCCAAAATCTGAAAAAATCCAAATTTCATCTTTTTTAGTCCCAAAAGTGAAAAAATCTAATTTCAATTTTTTTTCAAAAAAGTGACAAAGTCCTGTTCTGAGTGGGCACTTGAAAAAAATGTCAATTTTTTCATCTAAAAAGTGAAAAAATCCAAATTTCATCTTTCTTAGTCCCATAAGGGAAAAAATCTAATTTCAATTTTTTTCTTCAAAAAAGTGACAGAGTCCCATTCTGAGTGGGCGCTTAGAAAAAAATTCTACTTTTTTCATCCAAAAGTGAAAAAATCCAAATTCAATACATTTCTTCAAAAAAGTCACAAAGTCCCATTCTGAATGGGGACTTAGAAAAAATGTCAACCTTTATCGTCAAAAAAGTGAAAACATCCAAATTTAATTTTCTTCTTCAAAGAAGTAACAAATTCCCATTCTGACAAGGGACTTGGAAGCTCTTGACTTTTTTCAAAAGTTGAATTTTTTTCTAAGTCCCATCTCATTATGAGATGGGACTTAGAAAAATATTAAACTTTTGTCTAAGTTGACATGTGTGCTGCTTCCCATTTCAGAATGGGACATTTTTACTTATTGGATAGAAAGATAAACTTTTTTGATCCAAATAGTGAAAAAGTGCAAATTCATAGTTTTTGTCAAAAAAGTGAGAAAGTCCTATTCTGAGTGGGGATTTGAAAAGATTTCACATTTTTTCATCCAAGAGGTAAAAAAAAATCCAAATTTCATCTTTTTCAGTCCCAAAAGTGAAAAAAAATAAATTTCAATTTTTTTCTTCAAAAAAGTGACAAAGTCCCGTTCTGAGTGGGCACTTAGAATCAATTTCAACTTTTTCATCCAAAAAGTGCAAAAATCCAAATTTCATCTTTTTTAGTCCAAAAGAGAAAAAATCGAATTTCAATTTTTTTCTTTAAAAAAGTGACAAAGTCCCATCCTGAGTGGGCACTTAGAAAATATTTCAACCTTTTTCATCCACAAACTGAAAAAATCAAAATTTCAACTTTTTTAGTCCCAAAATTAAAAAAATCAAATTTCAATTTTTTTCTTCAAAAAAGTGACAAAGTCCCATTCTAAGTGGGCACTTGGAAAAAATTTCAACTTTTTTCATCCAAAATCTGAAAAAATCCAAATTTCATCTTTTTTAGTCCCAAAAGTGAAAAAATCTAATTTCAATTTTTTTTCAAAAAAGTGACAAAGTCCCGTTCTGAGTGGGCGCTTAGAAAAAAATTCTACTTTTTTCATCCAAAAGTGAAAAAATCCAAATTCAATACATTTCTTCAAAAAAGTCACAAAGTCCCATTCTGAATGGGGACTTAGAAAAAATGTCAACCTTTATCGTCAAAAAAGTGAAAACATCCAAATTTAATTTTCTTCTTCAAAGAAGTAACAATTTCCCATTCTGACAAGGGACTTGGAAGCTCTTTTGACTTTTCACAAAAGTTGAATTTTTTTCTAAGTCCCATCTCATTATGAGATGGGACTTAGAAAAATATTCAACTTTTGTCTAAATTGACATGTGTGCCGCTTCCCATGTCAGAATGGTACACTTTGACTTATTGGATGGAAAGATCAACTTTTTTGATCCAAATAGTGAAAAAGTGCAAATTCATAGTTTTTGTCAAAAAAAGTGACAAAGTCCCATTCTAAGTGGGCACTTTGAAAAAATTCAACTTTTTTCATCCAAAATCTGAAAAAATCCAAATTTCATCTTTTTTAGTCCCAAAAGTGAAAAAATCTAATTTCAATTTTTTTTTCAAAAAAGTGACAAAGTCCTGTTCTGAGTGGGCACTTGAAAAAAATGTCAACTTTTTTCATCTAAAAAGTGAAAAAATCCAAATTTCATCTTTCTTAGTCCCATAAGGGAAAAAATCTAATTTCAATTTTTTTCTTCAAAAAAGTGACAGAGTCCCATTCTGAGTGGGCGCTTAGAAAAAAATTCTACTTTTTTCATCCAAAAGTGAAAAAATCCAAATTCAATACATTTCTTCAAAAAAGTCACAAAGTCCCATTCTGAATGGGGACTTAGAAAAAATGTCAACCTTTATCGTCAAAAAAGTGAAAACATCCAAATTTAATTTTCTTCTTCAAAGAAGTGACAAATTCCCATTCTGACAAGGGACTTGGAAGCCCTTGACTTTTTTCAAAAGTTGAATTTTTTTCTAAGTCCCATCTCATTATGAGATGGGACTTAGAAAAATATTCAACTTTTGTCTAAGTTGACATGTGTGCTGCTTCCCATTTCAGAATGGGACATTTTTACTTATTGGATAGAAAGATAAACTTTTTTGATCCAAATAGTGAAAAAGTGCAAATTCATAGTTTTTGTCAAAAAAGTGAGAAAGTCCTATTCTGAGTGCGGATTTGAAAAGATTTCCCATTTTTTCATCCAAGAGGTAAAAAAAAATCCAAATTTAATCTTTTTCAGTCCCAAAAGTGAAAAAAATTAAATTTCAATTTTTTTCTTCAAAAAAGTGACAAAGTCCCGTTCTGAGTGGGCACTTAGAATCAATTTCAACTTTTTCATCCAAAAAGTGAAAAAATCCAAATTTCATCTTTTTTAGTCCCAAAAGAGAAAAAATCGAATTTCAATTTTTTTCTTTAAAAAAGTGACAAAGTCCCATCCGGAGTGGGCACTTAGAAAATATTTCAACCTTTTTCATCCACAAACTGAAAAAATCAAAATTTCAACTTTTTTAGTCCCAAAATTAAAAAAATCAAATTTCAATTTCTTTCTTCAAAAAAGTGACAAAGTCCCATTCTAAGTGGGCACTTGGAAAAAATTTCAACTTTTTTCATTCAAAATCTGAAAAAATCCAAATTTCATCTTTTTTAGTCCCAAAAGTGAAAAAATCTCATTTCAATTTTTTTTCAAAAAAGTGACAAAGTCCCGTTCTGAGTGGGCGCTTAGAAAAAAATTCTACTTTTTTCATCCAAAAGTGAAAAAATCCAAATTCAATACATTTCTTCAAAAAAGTCACAAAGTCCCATTCTGAATGGGGACTTAGAAAAAATGTCAACCTTTATCGTCAAAAAAGTGAAAACATCCAAATTTAATTTTCTTCTTCAAAGAAGTAACAATTTCCCATTCTGACAAGGGACTTGGAAGCTCTTTTGACTTTTCACAAAAGTTGAATTTTTTTCTAAGTCCCATCTCATTATGAGATGGGACTTAGAAAGATATTCAACTTTTGTCTAAGTTGACATGTGTGCCGCTTCCCATGTCAGAATGGGACATTTTGACTTATTGGATGGAAAGATAAACTTTTTTGATCCAAATAGTGAAAAAGAGCAAATTCATAGTTTTTGTCAAAAAAGTGACAAAGTCCCATTCTGAGTGGACACTTGGAAAAATGTTCTACTTTTTTCACCAAAAAAGTTGAAAAATCCAAATTTCATCTTTTTTAGTCCCAAAAGTGAAAAAATCAAATTTCAATTGTTTTCTTCAAAAAAGTGAAAAAAATTCCATTCTGAGTAGGCACTTGGAAAAAATTTCAACTTTTTTCATTCAAAAAAAGAAAAAATCAAAATTTCATCTTTTTTAGTCCCAAAAGTGAAAAAATCTAATTTCAATTTTTTTCTTCCAAAAAGTGCAAAAATTCCATTCTGAGTGGGCACTTGGAAAAATTTTCAACATTTTTCTTCCAAAAAATGAAAAAATCAAAATTTCATATTTTTCAGTCCCAAAAGTGAAAAAATCAAATTTCAATTTTTTTCTACCAAAAAAGTGCAAAAATTCCATTCTGAGTGGGCACTTGGAAAAAATTTCAACATTTTTCACCAAAAAAGTGAAAAAATCAAAATTTCATCTTTTTTAGTCCCACAAGTGAAAAAATCAAATTTCAATTTTTTTCTTCAAAAAAGTGAAAAAGTTCCATTCTGAGTGGGCACGTGGGAAAAAATCAACTTTTTTCATCTACAAAATGAAAAAATCCAAATTTCACCTTTTTTTAGTCCCAAAAGTGAAAAAATCAAATTTCTTTCTTCAAAAAAGTGCAAAAATTCCATTCTGAGTGGGCACTTGGAAAAAATTTCAACTTTTTTCACCAAAAAAAGTGAAGAAATCAAAATTTCATATTTTATTGTCCCAAGAGTGAAAAAATCAAATTTCAATTTTTTTCTTCAAAAAGTGACTAAGTCTGGTTCTGAGTGGGCACTTGGAAAAATTTGCAACTTTTTTCACCAAAAAAGTGAAAAAATCAAATTTCATCTTTTTTAGTCCCAAAGGTGAAAAAATCAAATTTCAATTTTTTTCTTCAAAAAAGTGACAAAATCCCATTCTGAGTGGGCACTTGGAAAAAATTTCAACTTTTTTCATCCAAAAAGTGAAAAAATCCAAATTTCATCTTTTTTAGTCCCAAAAGTAAAAAAATCACATTTCAATTTTTTTCTTCAAAAAAGTGAAAAAAATTCCATTCTGAGTGGGCTCTTGGAAAAAATTTCAACTTTTTTCACCAAAAAAGTGAAAAAATCAAATTTCATCTTTTTTAGTCCCAAAGGTGAAAAAATCTAATTTCAATTTTTTCTTCAAAAAAGTGACAAAGTCCGGTTCTGAGTGGGCACTTGGAAAAAATTTCTACTTTTTTCATCCAAAAAGTGAAAAAATCCAAATTCAATACATTTCTTCAAAAGTCACAAAGTCCCATTCTGAGTGGGCACTTGGAAAAAAATTCAACTTTTTTCATCCAAAAAGTGAAAAAATCCAAATTTCATCTTTTTTAGTCCAAAAAGTGAAAAAATCAAATTTAATTTTTTTTCTTCAAAAAAGTGCAAAACTTCCATTCTGAGTGGGCACTTGGAAAAAATTTCAACATTTTTCAGCAAAAAAGTGAAAAAATCAAAATTTCATCTTTTTTAGTCCCAAAGGTGAAAAAATCATATTTCAATTTTTTTCTCCAAAAAAGTGAAAAAAATTCCATTCTGAGTGGGCACTAGGAAAAATTTTCTACTTTTTTGATCCAAAAAGTGAAAAAATCCAAATTCAATACATTTCTTCAAAAAAGTCACAAAGTCCCATTCTGAATGGGGACTTAGAAAAAATTTCAACCTTTATCGTCAAAAATGTGAAAACATCCAAATTTAATTTTCTTCTTCAAAGAATTAACAAATTCCCATTCTGACAAGGGACTTGGAAGCTCTTTTGACTTTTCACAAAAGTTGAATTTTTTTCTAAGTCCCATCTCATTATGAGATGGGACTTAGAAAAATATTCAACTTTTGTCTAAATTGACATGTGTGCCGCTTCCCATGTCAGAATGGTACACTTTGACTTATTGGATGGAAAGATCAACTTTTTTGATCCAAATAGTGAAAAAGTGCAAATTCATAGTTTTTGTCAAAAAAAGTGACAAAGTCCCATTCTAAGTGGGCACTTTGAAAAAAATTCAACTTTTTTCATCCAAAATCTGAAAAAATCCAAATTTCATCTTTTTTAGTCCCAAAAGTGAAAAAATCTAATTTCAATTTTTTTTCAAAAAAGTGACAAAGTCCTGTTCTGAGTGGGCACTTGAAAAAAATGTCAACTTTTTTCATCTAAAAAGTGAAAAAATCCAAATTTCATCTTTCTTAGTCCCATAAGGGAAAAAATCTAATTTCAATTTTTTTCTTCAAAAAAGTGACAGAGTCCCATTCTGAGTGGGCGCTTAGAAAAAAATTCTACTTTTTTCATCCAAAAGTGAAAAAATCCAAATTCAATACATTTCTTCAAAAAAGTCACAAAGTCCCATTCTGAATGGGGACTTAGAAAAAATGTCAACCTTTATCGTCAAAAAAGTGAAAACATCCAAATTTAATTTTCTTCTTCAAAGAAGTGACAAATTCCCATTCTGACAAGGGACTTGGAAGCCCTTGACTTTTTTCAAAAGTTGAATTTTTTTCTAAGTCCCATCTCATTATGAGATGGGACTTAGAAAAATATTCAACTTTGTCTAAGTTGACATGTGTGCTGCTTCCCATTTCAGAATGGGACATTTTTACTTATTGGATAGAAAGATAAACTTTTTTGATCCAAATAGTGAAAAAGTGCAAATTCATAGTTTTTGTCAAAAAAGTGAGAAAGTCCTATTCTGAGTGGGGATTTGAAAAGATTTCACATTTTTTCATCCAAGAGGTAAAAAAAAATCCAAATTTAATCTTTTTCAGTCCCAAAAGTGAAAAAAATTAAATTTCAATTTTTTTCTTCAAAAAGTGACAAAGTCCCGTTCTGAGTGGGCACTTAGAATCAATTTAAACTTTTTCATCCAAAAAGTGAAAAAATCCAAATTTCATATTTTTTAGTCCCAAAAGAGAAAAAATCGAATTTCAATTTTTTTCTTTAAAAAAGTGACAAAGTCCCATCCTGAGTGGGCACTTAGAAAATATTTCAACCTTTATCGTCCAAAAAGTGAAAACATCCAAATTTAATTTTCTTCTTCAAAGAAGTAACAAATTCCCATTCTGACAAGGGACTTGGAAGCTCTTTTGACTTTTCACAAAAGTTGAATTTTTTTCTAAGTCCCATCTCATTATGAGATGGGACTTAGAAAAATATTCAACTTTTGTCTAAGTTGACATGTGTGCCGCTTCCCATGTCAGAATGGGACACTTTGACTTATTGGATGGAAAGATAAACTTTTTTGATCCAAATAGTGAAAAAGTGCAAATTCATAGTTTTTGTCAAAAAAGTGACAAAGTCCCATTCTGAGTGGGCACTTGGAAAAATTTCAACTTTTTTCATCCAAAAACTGAAAAAATCAAAATTTCATCTTTTTTAGTCCCAAAAGTGAAAAAATCAAATGTAAATTTTTTTCTTCAAAAAAGTGAAAAAAGTTCCATTCTGAGTGGGCACTTGGAAAAAAATTCAACTTTTTTCATCCAAAAAGTAAAAAAATCCAAATTTCATCTTTTTAGTCCCAAAAGTGAAAAAATCAAATTTCAATTTTTTTCTTCAAAAAGGTGACAAAGTCCCATTCTGAGTTGGCACTTAGATAAAATTTCAACTTTTTTTCATCCAAAAAGTGAAAAATCCAAATTCAATACATTTCTTCAAAAAAGTCATAAAGTCCCATTCTGAATGGGGACTTGGAAAAGATTTCAACCTTTATCGTCCAAAAAGTGAAAACATCCTAATTTAATTTTCTTCTTCAAAGAAGTAACAAATTCCATTCTGACAAGGGACTTGGAAGCTCTTTTGACTTTTCTCAAAAGTCGATTTTTTTTCTAAGTCCCATCTCATTATGAGATGGGACTTGGAAAAATATTCAACTTTTGTCTAAGTTGACATTTGTTCCGCTTCCCATGTCAGAATGGGACATTTTGACTTGTGGTTGGAAAGATAAACTTTTTTGATCCAAATAGTGAAAAAGTGCAAATTCATAGTTTTTGTCAAAAAAGTGACAAAGTCTGGTTCTGAGTGGCCACTTGGAAAATATTTCAATTTTTTTCATCCAAAAAGTGAAAAAATCCAAATTTCATCTTTTTTAGTCACAAAAGTGAAAAAATCTAATTTCAAATTTTTTTTCTTCAAAAAAGTGATAAAATTCCATTCTGGGTACGCACTTGGAAAAAATTTCAACTTTTTTCACCAAAAAAGTGAAAAAATCCAAATTTCATCTTTTTTCGTCACAAAGGTGAAAACATCAAATTTCAATTTTTTTCTTCGAAAAAGTGAAAAAAAAATCCATACTGAGTAGGCACTTGGAAAAAATTTCTACTTTTTTCATCCAAAAAGTGAAAAAATCCAAATTTCATCTTTTTAGTCCCAAAAGTGAAAAAATCAAATTTCAATTTTTTTCTTCAAAAAAGTGAAAAAAATTCCATTCTGAGTAGGCACTTGGAAAAAATTTCAACTTTTTTTATCCAAAAAGTGAAAAAATCAAAATTTCATCTTTTTTAGTCCCAAAGGTGAAAAAAATCAAATTTCAATTTTTTTTCTTCAAAAAAGTGACAAAGTCCTGTTCTGAGTGGGCACTTGGAAAAAACTTCAACTTTTTTCATCCAAAAAGTGAAAAATTCCAAATTTCATATTTTTTAGTCCCAAAAGTGAAAAAGTCAAATTTCAATGTTTTTCTTCCAAAAAGTGACAAAGTCCCGTTCTGTGTGGGCACTTAGAAAAAATTTCAACTTTTTTCATCCAAAAAGTGAAAAATTCAAAATTTCATCTTTTTTAGTCCCTAAAGTGAAAAAATCGAATTTCCATTTTTTCTTCAAAAAAGTGAAAAAGTCCCATTCTGATTGGGCACATAGAAAAAATTTCAACTTTTTTCATCCAAAAAGAGAAAAAATAAAAATTTCATCTTTCTTAGTCCCAAAGGGGAAAAAAATAAATTTCAATTTTTTTCTTTAAAAAAGTGAAAAAGTCCCATTCTGAGTGGGCACTTAAAAAAAAATTCAACTTTTTTCATCCGAAAAAGAGAAAAAATCCAAATTTCATCTTTTTTAGTCCCAAAGGGCAAAAATCTAATTTCAATTCTTTTCTTTAAAAAGTGACAAAGTCCCATTCTGATTGGGCAATAAAAATTTTTTCTACTTTTTTCATCCAAAAGTGAAAAAATCAAAATTCAATACATTTCTTCATAAAGTCACAAAGTTCCATTCTGAATGGGGACTTAGAAAAAATGTCAACCTTTATCGTCCAAAAAGTGAAAACATCCAAATTTAATTTTCTTCTTCAAAGAAGTGACAAATTCCCATTCTGACAAGGGACTGGGAAGCTCTTGACTTTTTTCAAAAGTTGAATTTTTTTCTAAGTCCCATCTCATTATGAGATGGGACTTAGAAAAATATTAAACTTTTGTCTAAGTTTACATGTGTGCTGCTTCCCATTTCAGAATGGGACATTTTTACTTATTGGATAGAAAGATAAACTTTTTTGATCCAAATAGTGAAAAAGTGCAAATTCATAGTTTTTGTCAAAAAAGTGAGAAAGTCCTATTCTGAGTGGGGATTTGAAAAGATTTCACATTTTTTCATCCAAGAGGTAAAAAAAAAAATCCAAATTTCATCTTTTTCAGTCCAAAAGTGAAAAAAATTAAATTTCAATTTTTTTCTTCAAAAAGGTGACAAAGTCCCGTTCTGAGTGGGCACTTAGAATCAATTTCAACTTTTTCATGCAAAAAGTGAAAAAATCCAAATTTCATCTTTTTTAGTCCCAAAAGAGAAAAAATCGAATTTCAATTTTTTTCTTAAAAAAAGTGACAAAGTCCCATCCTGAGTGGGCACTTAGAAAATATTTCAACCTTTTTCATCCACAAACTGAAAAAATCAAAATTTCAACTTTTTTATTCCCAAAATTAAAAAAATCAAATTTACATTTTTTTCTTCAAAAAAGTGACAAAGTCCCATTCTAAGTGGGCACTTGGAAAAAAAATCAACTTTTTTCATCCAAAATCTGAAAAAATCCAAATTTCATCTTTTTTAGTCCCAAAAGTGAAAAAATCTAATTTCAATTTTTTTTCAAAAAAGTGACAAAGTCCTGTTCTGAGTGGGCACTTGAAAAAAATGTCAATTTTTTCATCTAAAAAGTGACAAAATCCAAATTTCATCTTTCTTAGTCCCATAAGGGAAAAAATCTAATTTCAATTTTTTTCTTCAAAAAAGTGACAGAGTCCCATTCTGAGTGGGCGCTTAGAAAAAAATTCTACTTTTTTCATCCAAAAGTGAAAAAATCCAAATTCAATACATTTCTTCAAAAAAGTCACAAAGTCCCATTCTGAATGGGGACTTTGAAAAAATGTCAACCTTTATCGTCAAAAAAGTGAAAACATCCAAATTTAATTTTCTTCTTCAAAGAAGTGACAAATTCCCATTCTGACAAGGGAGTTGGAAGCTCTTGACTTTTTTCAAAAGTTGAATTTTTTTCTAAGTCCCATCTCATTATGAGATGGGACTTAGAAAAATATTCAACTTTTGTCTAAGTTGACATGTGTGCTGCTTCCCATTTCAGAATGGGACATTTTTACTTATTGGATAGAAAGATAAACTTTTTTGATCCAAATAGTGAAAAAGTGCAAATTCATAGTTTTTGTCAAAAAAGTGAGAAAGTCCTATTCTGAGTGGGGATTTGAAAAGACTTCACATTTTTTCATCCAAGAGGTAAAAAAAAATCAAAATTTCATCTTTTTCAGTCCCAAAAGTGAAAAAAAATAAATTTCAATTTTTTTCTTCAAAAAGTGACAAAGTCCCGTTCTGAGTGGGCACTTAGAATCAATTTCAACTTTTTCATCCAAAAAGTGCAAAAATCCAAATTTCACCTTTTTTAGTCCCAAAAGAGAAAAAATCGAATTTCAATTTTTTTCTTTAAAAAAGTGACAAAGTCCCATCCTGAGTGGGCACTTAGAAAATATTTCAACCTTTTTCATCCACAAACTGAAAAAATCAAAATTTCAACTTTTTTAGTCCCAAAATTAAAAAATCAAATTTCAATTTTTTTCTTCAAAAAAGTGACAAAGTCCCATTCTAAGTGGGCACTTGGAAAAAATTTCAACTTTTTTCATCCAAAATCTGAAAAAATCAAAATTTCATCTTTTTTAGTCCCAAAAGTGAAAAAATCTAATTTCAATTTTTTTTCAAAAAAGTGACAAAGTCCCGTTCTGAGTGGGCGCTTAGAAAAAAATTCTACTTTTTTCATCCAAAAGTGAAAAAATCCAAATTCAATACATTTCTTCAAAAAAGTCACAAAGTCCCATTCTGAATGGGGACTTAGAAAAAATGTCAACCTTTATCGTCAAAAAAGTGAAAACATCCAAATTTAATTTTCTTCTTCAAAGAAGTAACAATTTCCCATTCTGACAAGGGACTTGGAAGCTCTTTTGACTTTTCACAAAAGTTGAATTTTTTTCTAAGTCCCATCTCATTATGAGATGGGACTTAGAAAAATATTCAACTTTTGTCTAAATTGACATGTGTGCCGCTTCCCATGTCAGAATGGTACACTTTGAC